>NC_074722.1:34312004-34499504 GCF_947242115.1 Biomphalaria glabrata | reverse complement strand
CTTTTAACAATAATCTATCTACCTAAACAGAAAATTCAAAATTTAACCAACTAATTAATTATGGTAAATTAATTATTTTGTTTAATATCAAAAAGGGAGATAACTTCTACATAACTGAAAGATAAAGTTTTAGGTGTGGAAATTTCCCCTTAGATAAGCCTCTTTTATCTAAAGGATTTACATATTTTGCTTGTTAAATGATTCATGTTTGTATATAAACTGATTGTTTGGTGGGATGAATGTTTGGTGGGACGAATGTTTGGTGTGATGAATGTTTGGTTTACGTGTGTATATTGTCATGTGTACATGTATCATCACAAGTTCGTGTCAAGAAAAACGAATTTCGAACTCAGGAATCATACTAGCTAGTTTTCCCATTTGAAGACACTGCGCCCACCCTTATGAAACCGAAAACCATATCCTTTTTGAATGCCCCTTCCTAATCCACCTTAGGCAGACCCTGCTACCACTACAGCCCAACATAACCAACACCCTGTACGGCAGTGCTGAACAACTGAAGAAAACAGCACACTATTTTTTTCTTGGCACAGTCTGCAAAAGAGCTGACAGCTCAGCAGTAAAAAGCAGGCTAGAAGAGAAAGAAGAACCTGACGGACAGACAGACAGAGTGATTCAATATACGCTTGGTATAAAACTATTAGGTGGAGACCTGGACATAAATTCTTTTTATTTAATTTCACTTAAAAGTTGATTGCATTTAGTTTTTTTTTTTTTTAAATATAGCTAGATTCTACATATTGTCATAGTATACAAAAGTCCAAAATAAATTTAGATCCAGATTTAAAAGTATTGCTATAGTCAACAGTTAATGTAAAAGGGAGAAAAATACGTTTACTCTTGGTGTCCTTTATTTTAATCGCAGCTGTTGACCAACTGACTTGTGGATCAATTTTAATTAAATAGATAACGAGATCCTGTACATCATGACCTCAGTCGCTCCTTTTGTTGTTAGATACGAACTTTTTGTTTTGGAAGTTTTATTTCTGTTGAGAACCTTTTTCTGTGCACATCAAAACTTTACAATTTACAAACGTATGTTTAATTAGTGTAGTTACAAAAAAATAAAAGCATAAGTAAATTTATATGCAGGGCCGGCATTAGTCATAGGCAAACTAGGCAGCCACCTAGGGCCTCCGATTGTTGGGGGCCTCGCGTAGGATTCAAAACAATTTTTTTTAGAGAAGAATGTCATTGTTGGAGTAAACACGGTTTTAAATAGATTGGGTAATTTTAGTTTTTCGCTGTTTAATTTTATTTGTCTATTTCATTTGGGGCACCTTATTCACTTCGCCTAGGGCCCCCTATTATCTAAGGCCGGCCCTGCTATGTATAGATGATGTTAAACAAGTATAGTAACCTAAAAGCTGTCAATTGTACTTTGAGCTTAGATCTAATAATTTCAAGTTGGGAAAATCCCACAATTCTAATTGTCAATCAATTTTTTTTTCGGGGGGATGTAGTGAGGATATTACTAATGCATTTGCTCAATAATTTTGTAGGCATTTTAGATCCGTTCAATGTTATTAGTAATGTTATAGAATATTTTTACTGGGTGACCCCTGTTGGTCCATCATCCATTATGTAAAAGAGGACGAATGTCAGTTTGACCGACTGTTACTTTAATATCTATTATCACAGTTTAATCTTGTGTATGGCCTGGTTCTAAATGACCAATCTCTGCTTCCCATTCCGAACCAAACGACTTATAAGGCGCAACTCTATACAATTTCTTTTCACTGGATCGGTAATTGGTGGCCATTCATAGTTTCATATTCTAAAATTTATTGGAATATTCTGGGACATAATTCGCTTAAATGAACGTAACATCAACATTACATGAAACTAAAATTTATCAAAGATAAAACTGAAATAAAACTTAAATTAAATTAAAATAAACATGAAATAAAAGTGACATTAGAAAAAGACTAAAATAAAACCTAAAAATTAAGAAAAAAAAACACAGAATGAAATAACTACAACCTTTGTTTTATTCTCGGCTACAGTGTCCGAAGTAATACAATGGTCGTCCTATCTATCTTTCTGGCCTTTATGGGTCAACTGGTCAGTGCTGACCAACAACAACAGCTGGCTTTGTCTTCGGCCTCGTCAGATTTCTCTCAAAGACTTTACCAGAAAGTTGCTCTGGACCAGTCTAATGTCATCTACTCGCCTTACAGGTAATGAACATTTCACGTTTTAGTCTGGTAGGATCGTACATTTATAAATTTATAAATTAGTAAACACTGCTGCTCCTATAGGGAAATGATTTGTTTTTCTTACCATCCTCTATCTCTCTATCTCTATCTATCTATCTATCTATCTATATCTATCTATCTATCTATCACTATCTATCTATCTATCTATCTATCTCTTTCTATCTATCTATCTATCTATCTATCTCTCTATCTATCTATTTAAAATATCCTTAAAACTGTCCATTTCGGACTAGACTTTAATGTCTTCCAACTTGTAGCATCCATTCGCTTTTGACAATGACGTCACTTGGGGCAAGGGGAGACACTGCAGCTGAGATGAAGAATGTGCTAGGTATTACTTCCCTTGGTGAATCAGTTCATTCTCTGTACAGAGAGACGATCCAGCAGGTTTGTTAAATGTCCTCTCACAATTATTAAGTATAATAATTTAAATTGTATACAATTTTTTTTATAGTAGCAGTACTCTGACAAGCAATGTTGTTTTATTTTTAAAACAGTTGAATTCACAATCCAACGTCCAACTTCTCACCGGAAACGCCATCTTCATCAATCCTAGCTATCCCATAGTGCCAGAGTTCATTCAGGAGACAGCGGATGAATATTTTGCTTTAACAGACCACATCGATTTCTCCGCCAACGGAGGTCCAGAAAAACCAATCAATGATTACGTTGAGGTCAAAACGGAACACATGATAAAGGATTTACTAGAAGCAGGTTAGAGATTCATTAGAACATTTCACCAAATTAAAAACAGTTTTTACTTTGTTACATGTTTTTGGACTTAAAAAAAACTTTTTAAAATAAGTGCTCCTGTGTCAATTTCTAGACTTAAAGTGCAGTTTTTGATTTCCAAACGTCTTGATCAATACTGCAATGTTATAAGATACTAAAACTAATCTACTATTTTAATGTTGCATTCAGTCTATTGATAGATTATCTAGGATTTTTTAAAAACACATCTTGCAAAATTACATCTTCACTATTCCAAATGTTGGCCTACATTATAGATCTAGATCTGGTAGATATAGATCTTAAGAGTGCTAAATCAGAAGTTTAAATTAGGTAGATCTACATCCTCATTCTAGTTCCATTTAAATGAAAATGCCAATATCTCTGTGCTGAGACATCGAAGTACAAGCACGATGTATCTGTTTTTTTTTGTTGTTTTTTTCAATTACCAATCAGTGCTGAAAGATTATCTAAAATTGCTCGTCTGACATATTGTACATATCCGATAGATGTCATGCCGTATTGTGTAATATTTCTGTGGCAGAACCTGCGACGCCGCTGACCCCAAACTGTATCGGCACTGCCGTTCCTTTGGATACATCAGCTGCATGGTGAGGGGGAAACTGATGTGTGGGTAACATCGTTCCGACCACAACTTATGCCCAGGCATTCATCTCATTTCCATGAGACGATCCATAGTCGCTTCGCGACTTAAGGAGGCCATAGAGAATTATTAAGTTAAGAGCTTTGCCTGGTCGTACGCTTAGCGTGCAGAACTAATTGTCTCGACGGTCACGGGTTCTTTGTTTGTTTAACATGTTTCGGATGTTCCTTCAGAGTTGAAGATAGTTTACTTCCTAGACCAAACCTCCCGCAAGATGACAGGGGATGGGAGCGGGCAGGGTATGAACAAGGAACCTTCGATAACTCCGAACGACAGTCCAGCACGCAAACTGCACGACCAGGCAGGGTTCATACCCTGCTCGCTGCCATCCTCCATCGCGAGAAGTTAATTCTTTTTACCTTAGAACGAACACCTGAAACATGTAAAACAGAAAAACAAAATCATTTTTTTTTTACAACGGCAAATGAATCTTTAAGACATTATTACTTTTGACCATCAAAATTAAATCAAGTCTTGAATATTCCTTGCGAAAAGCCAGATCCGAAAGGGATCCGACTCTGACAGGCCATCTCTGAGTTTGTGTGATAACACAAACTTTCTTGTTTTTATAGCAATAGTATTCTTTAGAGCTGAAATCTTTTAAGAAAGTTAAAATTAATGCTTTTATTATTATTTCTAAACCAGGTACTATAGATAATTTAACAGTCATGCTGCTCGTCAACACCATCTTTTTTAATGGAACCTGGAACTCACCGTTCGACGAAACAAAAACAAGAAAGCAAGATTTTCAACTGCCAGGTGGTGCGGTAAAACAGGTAGTGACGAAATGTATTTCCTCGATTACCTTTTCAAGTTCTCCGTACACTTTAGTCTCCGTACTGAGATAAATCTTTTGCAGCACGTTCCAGGTGTCTGGCAGGTTTTCTCAGGGTTTCCATTTCACACCGGGTACGCCCGTCGATTTCTTCCTAGTCATTCTGTTTTATATTTTTGCCGCAAACCTCTACTTCTTTTAATATGTCTCTCCCAAACATGGCTATTTAGCTCGTGAAATCTAGTATCGGTAGCAATTATGCATACACATTTAAACCATAATGTTTACATAGAAAAATACAATTTAATAAAATACTACAAAAGATACAAAGAAGCCACACACATACATATAACACATGTTTGGACAAATTTGTGCTCTTTCTTCCCAATAGCTATTAGAGCATGGAATGGGTTGCTTGAGTCAGACAGGAAAACCAATGACTTGGCAGAATTTAAGTCATTGATTAACAAGCATGACAAGATTAACTTTGAAAGGGGTAAGGGGATAAAAGAACGGGGTATCGGGGGAATCGCTTTTAAAATGTATATATTTTTTTTTTAAAGGGTTCGAACTATATTCGAACTTGTAGGCTAAAGCCTTGTCAGGCTTCTCATGCCAACGCGGTAACCACTCAACTAAAGAAGAGTCTATCAACATGGAAGATTGTATAGTTATCTAGTGATATAGTTATCTATTGTTTCTATTTCACGTCTGTGTTCACCAAGCCTCAGACGGCAATGTATAAAGGGGAATAATCCAATCCCTATTACCACTTCAGTCAAATACAATTCTTTCCCTTGATTGAGATCCCGAACAAAATAATTTATTACCAATAGGTAATTAACTAATTGATTAATTGTTTAAATTGATTGTCTTGTAGTCAGGTAAAAGAAAATAATTGCGCAAAATTTCAGCTTGATCCGAGTTTGTGTGTCGGAGAAATAACGTGTACAAACTTTGCAAAGACAGACGAACAGACAGACAGAGTTAATATTAGCTTTGTAATCATAAACATTTGTGTCTTTGTCTGAAGGTGGACATGATGAATGGAATCCAAATAGAAACAAACGTAAAGACAGATGACGTCAATAAATTTGACGTAGCCGAGATAGCTTTTACAGGAAGTAGATTTGCCATGTACATTGCACTGCCACAGGAAGTTGATGGCATCACTGACCTAGGTGAGACAACGCTGGTGGATTTCTGTATTATTGAGAATCAAACAACTACTTGCTGTTAGGCGATGATCTAATATAACTTTGTTTATAATAGTATTTGACTTCATTGACGAGACTGTTTGACATGACCTGATTTCAAATTAGCCACTGTAAGAAATAGCGTTGCACTAGACATCTAGATCATATAAGCGTTTAGTCTTCTCGTTATAATAAAACAGACTAAAATACCCCACGTAACTTTAGCGCCCAAAAAAAGGAAAAAGGTGGGGGGGGGGGAGAGAGAGAACAAGCAATCTTCTCTGTATTCACCCGTTACCAATTAGCAGGGCCGGACTTAACCATTGCGGGGCCCTTTGTGAAACGGATTGCGCAGGGCCCAGCTTGGGTCATAAGTAAAAAATTAAAAATATTAGAAAATGTATTCTTTTTGCATTGTATTCATTCCTTACTACGTACCGAAGTACTTTACGAGCCTTGCGTGTAGCGCAGTCAGTACAGTACATCATAAAAATTCAGTTTCTTACATTGATTATGCTCAATAGCAAGAATTACCAAATTACCAAATGTTTCAATCTATCTTCGAAATAAGTTGACTTCAAGTAATTCTTGATTAGTTTGAGGCGCCAGAAGCTTCTTTCACCAGATTACACTTTGAGAGTATAGTATAATGCCGTTTTTTTGTCGCGCGTAGGATTGATTGTTTTTCATATTGAATGAAACCCCAAAATGACAATTTTGTCTATTACATTTCAGGAGATTTGTATGAGTTTTCAAAAGATTTTAATAATTTCGGAGATTTCCCGGACTTTTTAATATATTTTGCAATTACAGATTTCCAGGAGCTCCTGGTAAATTAGGAGGCCGCGGAAAATCTGTTAGAAGTTTAAAAATGGTAAAATTTATTAATTTACACCTATAATTAGAGTGGGGCTTATGAATGTGCGGAGCCAACTGCGGCCGCTTAGGTTGCAGTGGCCCAAGGCCGGCCCTGCAATATTGAAATCACTGGAACTACAGCTAAGCCGATAACAGACAGAATGATACAAGAAGAACAAGTGGGTTTTAGAAAAGGTGGCGGATCAATAGAATAAAGACTACAACAAAAATATTTTAAACTCCTTTATCCCACGTTCAGTCAGTCTGTCAAGGTCATTTGTCGTTACTGAGAAGCACATAATAGTGTAATAAACTAAACCCTGGATGTGTTTGTGTGTTCTGTGTGTGAATTTTATTCGTGTTTACATTATAGTTATTGTTGTTATAGTAGTAATGCTGACCAAATATAGTCAAACTAAATTTCAGTTTGTTTGGGCTGATTAATTTATCGTATCTCATCTTACCTTAAAATATTTAAATTGCAATCATTTTTAATTTGGCCTGCAATTTATTTCATACAGAAATTCTGCTACAGAAACCTGGCAAGGTCGATGAGCTGTTCACTGGTCATGGCTCATACAATGTCCAAATGGCTATCCCCAAGTTCAAAATTGAGACCAAATTAGAATTAAAAGATGTTTTAGTTGACATGGGAATGGCTAAAGCCTTTTCAGATACATTAGCAGATTTCGCTGGACTGACTCAAAAAGGTAATCGATTATTGTAGTATCATTTTATAATGTTAAATGTCAATAATTGAAACTAAGAAACAAAACAGACAAGAATAAATCATGAAGGAAGGTATGCTAGGGATAGAATGGGGTTGAGCTGAGTCTAGAGTGAAGTTCCCCTTTCAGACCTTGTGGTCTCTAGCGCAGATGATGTAAAGGTCATCTATTTCTGTGGCCTACGGTTAACAAGGGTGTCATGTGGCCAGCACAACGACCGACGGCCTTTACTTTTTCCCCAACTAATGTCAGTTAATTATAGTTCTCTAGGCAGACTCAGAGGCGCTCTAAGATCCCGAAATAAAAAAAAAACAGTCTTAACCAGGATTCGATCCCTGGGCCCCCGGTTCGGAAGCCACCGCACTGGGTCTAGAGTTGGGCTAGAATATTATTATTCGGGATAGACTTTTCTAAGCTGTGGTAGATGATTCATGGCTTTGTGTAAACCAGCGTTTCCCAAACTGTGTTCTGCTGAGCCCTAGTGCCCTGTGAGGCCTGAATAGGTGTTCCACGAACTATTCGAAGAATTCAATAGAAAGTCACAGTGTAAATTAAAATCTCTAAAATATGAGCAAAGTGTTCTGCTCTCTTTTTTATCGCTTTCTAAATTTGTTTTCGTTGTTTTCGCTCTTTCCATTTCTTTTCTGTTTTTTATTTCTCTTTATCTCTTTCTCAATGACTTTCTCTCTCTTTATATCGATCTTTTTTTTTTCTTTTTTTTTTTTCCCCACTGGTTCTCCAATTACCTCTCTCTGTCATTATCTCTTTGTAACTCTCTTAATGTCTTTCTATTTATCTTTGTCTCTTTCTTGCTCTTTCTCTTCTTTCTCTACTCTTTCTCTCTCTCTCTCTTTATTTATATCTCTTTCTCTCTTTCTCTTTCTTATCACTTTCTGTCTTATTATCTCTTTCTATCCCTCCTAATCTCTCTCTTTCTCTCTCTCTCTCGTCTCTTTTTCTCTGTCACTCTCTTTCTCTCTTTGTCTCTCTCTCGTTATGTCTTTCTCTCTATTTATTTATTTTCCCCTCTCTCTCTTTTAATCTCTTTCTCTCTGTCTTTATCTTTATCTCTTTATCTGTTTTCTCTCCACTATCTCTCATCTATTTCTCTCTTTCTTTCACCCTCTTTATCTTTCTTTGTTTGTTTCAGGTCAAGTCTATATCAGTAAAGTAATTCACAAGGCTGTCATTGAAGTCCAGGAGTCTGGCACAGTGGCTGCGGCAGTTACTGCGGCTGAAATGTTTGAGAGAAGTTTACCTGTTTTCTTCATCGCTGACCATCCGTTCCTTTTCTTTCTGAGAGACAAAGAAACTGGACAGGTCATCTTCCAGGGAAAATTTTCAGGCTAATGGTTTTAAATGTATTGAACTGCATAAAAGCTAAAAATTAAACATTTTCATTGATCTAAAGAGTTTGCTTTAAAGTACTTATTCTCATGACACAGTTATTGTTCTTTTGGGAAATAGTTAAAGTTCAAGTTAAAGTGTGTATGTGAGTCGCGATGAGTGTTGGTTTGAGTCTCTATTTCAATATATGTAGTGTTCTGTGTGTACACTTTACTGCTCAGTGCTGTAGTTCTATTGTCACTCCTAAATGCATCAGAGTCCTGGACCCTATATTCCCGTCACGCCAAAAAGCTAAACTCATCTACTCTGTCTAAGGAGTATCCATAAGGGGCGTTGGTCCGACTACATACCAGACACAGAAATCTTAAATCTGTCCAACATGCACGGTATCAATGCCACAGTAAAAAGATTCCAACTTCGATGGGCGGGACATGTAGTCCGCATGCCAGACAATTGCCTTCCCAAGCGACCTCTGTATGGAAAGTTGTATGCAGGAAAGCGCTCCTAGTGAGGCCAATACAAGCGCTACAAAGACACTCTCAAGAGCTCCTTCATGGAATGCGATAGTGACATTCAAAGCTGGGAAGCACTAACTTTCGATCGCTCCTTATGGAGTGAAGCTGTGAGTCTCGGAGTCTCAAGATTTGAAGCAAGAAGAGTGGCCAGGGCGAAAGAGCGCCGAACCAACAAAAAGCTGAGAGAAGAAGCAGGCCTATCCTCAACTGACCAAACCCACCCATGCCACGTATGTGGTCGTCTTTTTAAAGCGAGGATTGGACTTTACAGCCATCTTCGAGTCCATAGGAAATGCGAGAGTAGTACTCCTGACGTTTGATGCAAAGGTGTATTATTTGATATATTTTATGTCTAGGTTAGTGTATTAAGTAAAAAATTTAATTACAGAATTTGTGTGTTTATTTTAACAAGAATTATGTTTTTCTTTTAAGTTATAATGACATCAATCCCTAGGTTCAGCCTAACAGACACACTTTGCATACACCAACTATGCAGATTTTTTTTTTTTTTTATACTCATTTAGTTTATAAATTAGAGTAAAATATCATTAGTTTTAAATTCTTTTTATTATTTATTTTAACAGACTGCGCTAGTTTACATTTTAAGCAAATTTTTACAAAGGAAATGGATAGGGATGATACAACTTCCGTCGACACGCCCATTTTTCAATGTACAAACTATTGTTTCAATATTTTCAAGAAACATTCGATGTGTCATGAAGCAAACATAAAAATAAACTCACTATTTGAATACTTAATTGTTATTGAAATAAATCTTTTTTTTGGGGAGGGGAGGGGAGGGGAGAGGGGCGAAGGAGTACGCATAGATCAAAAGTTTAGGAACCACTGCCCTACACCAAAACTAACAAGAGGTATCTGTACTGAGTGTTGCCTGTGATGTTAATTATTTTTTTGGGGGGTGGGGGGGTAGCAATATGTTTCTCGTAGAAGTGCTATGTGTATGTTGTGCTCTTTGAGTATGTGTTTGTACGCTGTTTCCTTGTTCTGTAAGCCTAAGCTGTTGAGCTGCAAAAGGTTTAGGTGCTTGCTGTTTGTCAGGTTGTTGTTTTTTTTGTTATTTCCAGTAGCTGACTTCTGATAGACAATTTGGAAAGAAGCTGCCTAGGACAAACCATTAGGGGGCGAGGTAGGAGCTCGTATGAATTTGATTTTTACAAAGCTTATATCAACTCAGTCTGTCCGTCTGTCCGTCCGTCTGCCTGTCTGTCTTGTAAAACGTTTGTTCACGTTAGTTCTCCAACGACCATTCTCAGTTCAAGTTGAAACTTTGCACAATTATTCATTGGCATAGACATGTATTACAAAAACATTTAGTCAATTTATTATTGGCAATTAATTATTTTGTTTGATACCAACAAGGGAAATTGATCCTTTAGTATTTAAAGATATGGCTAAATGTGCTGGGTTTAGTCCCCTTCAATAATTGTTAACGCTATTTCCCCCCTCGCCATTCTCCGATCGTGCTGACACTTAAAACAAGTATTCATTGCAGCTAACAAAACATGAATCAATAAACAAATACTTCATTTGTCCATTCATTACTGCTAAATAATGATTTTACTTGATATCGAATTAAGGAAATGACGTGTACATTATTGATAGATTTAGTGTTAAGGACGGAGTTCTTCCCCTAGAGATAAGCTTTGTTTGGCCAGTGATGCGTATTACTTGAAGTCAGCCTTTATTAAAAGAAAAAAAAACGTTCTATCAGGGTTTGAAAGGACACGCTCTGATTCAAGATAATACAATTAAATAAAGTGAAAGATGGCAGTCAGGAGATATGTTATCAGCGGTATGATCATAAGTATTCTAATCGTTGTCATCTCTCAAAAGATTCCCACTACTTACACCACACTGTGACCACTTCCTGGCCTTTGATCATTACATCACGCATTATGCGCAGGATAATATTGACATTCCTACATCAAATAAGAAACAATAAAACTAAGTATGAACCCCGCAACACAATCGTCATTCCAGCTGAAACATATGCATGTGAGACATGGAAGTCATCTGTCAAAATTGAGAAAAGACTAAATGTGGCTCAACAAAAATGGCTGAGACGGATTTTGGGAGTCAGTTCCACAGATCGGGGTCTCAAACAAGGCAATCCTATGCCGAGCTGGGAGTCGAACGCTTAGTGAGGTTGTGACAGAGCGTCGCATGAGGTTTGCGGAACATGTCCTACGACAAAATGAATTACGCACACCAAGAGTTGCGATTACATGGAGGCCAATACGAGGAAAGCGCGAACAGGGACGTCCTCGTATTACTTGGCGACACACCTACATGGAGGACCTCAGAACAGTGGACACCCAGGTGGGAGGAGGCTTCAGACATTGCCAATGACAGATCTCTATGGAAACAGCTTTCTGTCCAATGCGCCGAACGGCATGGTAGGACCTAAATCTAAGTAAGTTAACCCCGCTTTACAATATATCAAGTTATTTACATTTATTCGTTCGTATGAAGAGAATAGGGGCAACACTATAAACACTATAATAACTATAATCAAATATCAAAAAAATATTCTAAATAAACATATTTATATTAGATGAAAAGAGGGCTTAAAGACAAAGTCTTAACAACACAATTACACAACGACTAAGAAAAAAAAAATTAATTGGCAATGAAGTGACCGGGGATAAAGTGACCGGGGATGAAATGACCGGTCACCATATAGTTTATCATTTGTAAATGCCAAGAATTTTAGAGGAGAAATAGTCTTTTAATTTTTTTTTTCCATGTTAGTTTATTTTCCTTTTTGTTTAGTTGTAGGTGACGCCTATGAACTAAAGAGTATTATTATTAAATCACCACACGCCTTTGAATTCGTACTTGTATAGATATTTTAATGCTGTTTTCAGAAAAGGTAGTTAACTGTGTTTCTTTATTTCATTCATTTAGACTTCCCTTTCTTCTCTTGCGTCTGTTTTCAGCACGCATTCACACCGTTCCACGATCACACCATGGTGCGCAACCATCGTAACAGTGACACCATTGGCTATGTCCGCGCCGTGTCATAAGACCCTAGCGACGCCACTGCTAAAGTTATCATTACAAGTGTTAATATATACGAACTGACAAACACTTTCATTATATAAACAAATAAGTCGCTTCTTTAATCAGCCATCTTCGCTTGCAGCATAGTGTCCCCCTTTGAATGAGCATAACTCTTTCTACTATTTTCAATGTACCTAAAAGTGGGGGTAATCTACAATAAAAAAATCGAACAAAGCATTAGGATTTATTAAAAGAAATTTCTATAAATCAAATAAGAACATAAAACTAAAATGTTACTTAACCTTGGTTAGGCCAATAATAGAATATGCATCCTCCGTTTGGGACCCCTCAACTCAAGATAACATTAAGAAACTGGAACAGACACAAAATAGAGCAGTGAGATTCATAACAAACGAATATTCACACTTAACCAGAGTAACACCTTTAGTAAAATCACTAAATTTAGAAAGCCTTCAGGACAGAAGACTTTGAAATAAAGTAGCAACTATACATAAAACACTGAACCATAATCTTCAAATACAAAAACAAAATTTAATAAAATACTCTGAAAGACACAAAGATAAAGGCACACTCCTCGTCCCATATGCTAGGACAAATTTGTACAAATGCTCTTTCTTCCCTAGTGCTATTAAAGCATGGAATGGGTTGCCTGAGCTAGCCAGGAAAACCAGTGACTTAGCAGAATTTAAGTCATTGGTTCATATGCAGGACTAAATGCATGACGCGTAGGACGTAATCATCTTCTTTTTTGAAGTAACGTCTGTATTATATAAGATAAGATAAGATATTATGTGAGTTACTGTAAGAGGCGCAACATTCTATCAACAGCAAGCGTTGTTATTTGTAGGCCTAGGCAACAACAACAGAGGAACTGCTTTTGTTTGTGCCAGCTGCTGCGGCCTGATATTTACTTTCGCCTCTTGTGAATTTTGCTGACTGCGCATCTGACAAGCTCAAATTGTTCGCAAATTATCTGGGTAGACTTAATTATGCGTTATTATTGTTTCTTTTATTACGGATGAAATAAACAGAGATAAATTTAACTAATACTTCTGACGATTAATAATTATAATATAATATAGATCATGGTAATAACTAAACAATTATGACAGTTAAAAAAAATCTCTTACAATTAAGTCTTTAGCTGTTCGTATATAACTAGCAAGATGATGCTTTGGTTTGTACATGATTTATAGTACACTGTGGTTGGTCAGTCTTCAATGGTAGATCTAGTGTTGTTGTTTTTTTTTCTTTTTCTACTAATAGAGAAGAAATAGTTTATGTTTTATTTGTGAACATATTAGCTAATGTTTTGTACGTGGAAGAATGTTTATCTTTAAAAGCTTTAGATTCGATCAATAGGCATTGAACATGTACATACTCTGGTTTGTTTCTGTTTTAATATCCGATATTGAAATTGAATTTGTATTGTATTATAAATGGGGGGGGGGGGGGGGTTAAGAACTATGAATTAATTTTTTTGTGTCTATCCGATACATTAAATATATATAGTTCGTCTATCGTGGTTCCATGATGACCACTTTTTGTCATCCAGGAGAGCTGAGGGCTTTGTGCGCGAAATACGAAAGCATTGATAAGCAAAGTACTTTTAATATATGAGATAATATTTTTTGTGCACTTTTCAGCACTAGAGAATCAAATTTAGTTGTTTTTTTTTCTAGGAGTGCTTGGGGTTATGTTGTTGTTTTTTTATGTGAGTTGCTGATGCCATGTTGTTTTCTAGGAGTGTTTGGAGTTATGCTGTTTTCTGGGAATGGAAAAATACATTTATTTATTTTCTTTATTTGCAATAGTTATTAAATTTGTATTCTGCTTTAGTGGTTTATCTGGTGTTTATTCTTTCGCCAATATATATATATATATATATATATATATATATATATATATATATATGTATATTATATCTTATTAGTATATTATCGATCTCCAGTGATCGAAGTCATAGTATTTATAAGTACCCCTATTGTGCGAAGTAAAAATACATACAACAGTGAAACCCTGTTTAACTCTGATAGATTTCTGGATCTTCCTCATTTCATATTCCGAAGTTTTTCTTGAGGTTCCATTATTCTACCACCACATTGCACAGAATCGCTTTTTCTTCTTGTTCTTTCTCGAATAAATAGTATTTCTTTAAGGAAAACAAAAAAGAAATTTTAGAAATTATAATGGAATTCAAGAGCAGATTACTCTGATTAACTCTCAGTGTGAAAAAAAAAAACAACATCGTATTATATTTAAATATATGTAGTAATAGAACTAACCCCTCCCAGACTTGTGATCAATAAGGCAGATGATATAAGGGTCATCTCTTTCTTTGGTCGACATTTAACGCAGGTATTATGTGGCCAGCTCAACGAACTACCGTTTTTACTTTACCCATCTTAATAACCAATAGAATTGGGTGAACTCAGAGGGATGCTATAAATCCCAAATTAAAACTTCTGGTCTTCTTCGACATTCAAACCCCAGTCCTATCGGTTGAAAAGCCACCAAACCCCATTTATGTATATTGAGTTGTTTATTGTATGTATTTAAAGTGTTTCTAATTGTTTTTTTTTTAATTTTCTGTCTGCATTTTTTGAAAACAGCACAATGATCCTTCTATCCATAACCTTGGTTGTTTTTGGTCAACTGGTCAGTGCTGATCAACAACAACAGTTGGCTTTGTCTTCGGCCTCGTCAGATTTCTCTCAAAGACTTTACCAGAAAGTTGCTCTGGACAGGTCTAATGTCGTCTACTCACCTTACAGGTAATAGGAACATTTCACGTTTTAGTCACGTATGACACAATTATATTACAGTCAGTACTTTGGAAATGATTTTATTCATAAACCTGCAAAATTAATAAATCTGGGTTTATAAAAGGTAAAAACTTTGAGTTGATTTTGTTCTGGTCTGCAGGGTTCAAAGTCTCCGCTATTGCCTTCCACAAACGTACAAGGTTCATAGTTGAAGCCTATGTCTTAATAGTCCTACAGGGTTAATTATCATGCCACTAACAGAGGTGCCGTTCTCTAGCTTCTCACATGCTCACCACACTGGGAATGATCCCTTGTACAACTAAGGCAGTTCTAACCTATCTCTACTGCTCCTTCTCCATCTGCTTAGCCGGAATCAACAGTCAGACATTTTGCCTCGACCATCTGTTCATCACTGGTCTTTAACCCCTAAAACGCGTGTGGTAGTTTAGCCAGAATTGTAATTTAATTTTGTATGCACTCATTCTAAAACTGCTCAGCACTTTAAGGGTTAACAGTGCACTGGTGCGCTCCAGCGAAGGAGAAGAGATATAATAAAATGCTTTAAAATAATGATTTCTATAAGTATCTTATCTCATCTTATTAATTACAGACGTCACTTCAAAAGATAAGATGATTTCGTATTTCATGTGTCAATCTAGTCATGAGTTTTCATCAGTGGCGTAAACTCTGCTCGGTCGTTGGTTTTCCTGACTGTATAGACGGCCCATTCCAACGACACTTCTGAAGACGAACCACTTGGATGAATTAGTCCTAGTATATGGAATAAGTAACATGAATTGATCTGTGTGTCTATCTGTGTATTTCATTAGGTTTTGTTTTTCTATTTGTAAATTATGGTTCAGTGTTTTATGTAGTATTGCTTCAATACTTCTTTTTGTCTTCTGTATTGAAGTGTGTTTAAAATGAGTGATTTTATTAATGGTGTAAAATGTGAATATTCATTAGGGTTAGGGTTTAGCGTCTGTTTTAGTTTCTTTGTTTTCTTGAGTTTAGTGGTTCCCAAACAGAGGATACATTGTCTAACATAGTCAAACATTTTGACACTTTAATCTCTGTCTTGCGTATGGAGGACACGACCCTAAAAAGAGAACATGTCCTCTTTCAAACATTTGTCTAGAAACCCTAATCAAAAGCATATATACTGTTAACAGCAGCACATTGTAAGTATATGTCTCCCATTTGATGTATTCAATTTCACCTTGTACAAAATGATATGAATGAATCTCTACTCAATTAAAATTTAAATTTCCACCATGTTTGTTTGTATGATAAGTTCGCCGTGCACGAGGATAAGCATTTCATTTGTATGATAGTTATTGCTCACGACCTTATCGGTTTTTTCACCTTGTAGCATTCACTCACTTTTGACAATGACGTCACTTGGGGCAAGGGGAGACACTGCGACTGAGATGAAGGACGTGCTCGGTATTACTTCCCTTGGTGACTCCGTTCATTCGATTTACAGGGAGACAATTCAACAGGTTAATATACTGATTTTTTTTTTATATATTAATAATTAGAACTAGTCGACCCATGGCGTAGCATACGCCGCTATTTTGCAGGGGCGGCCTTAGGCCACTGCTACCTATGCGACCTCAGTGGGCCACGAACTTTAATAGGACCCACTCTAACTCTAGGTGTAAATTATTAAATTAAACCATTTTATATCTTATAACAGATTTCCAACGGCCTCCTGATTTACCAGAAGCACCTGGAAATCTCCGAAAGTCGCTAAATATATCAAAAAGTCCTGGAAATCTCCGGAAATTATTAAAATCTCTTGAAAACTCATACAAATTTCCTGAAATATATAGACAAATATTGTCTTTTTAGGGTGTCGTGTCATTCAATCTGAAAAACGCCAATCCTACGCGCGAAAAAAAAACGGCATTATGCAATATTCGTAATTGTGGAATCTGGTGAAAGAAGCTTCTCACGCCTCAAAGTAATGACAAATTATACTTGAAGTCAATAATTCTCGTAGATAGATTGAAACATTTGGCTATTCTTGCTATTGAGTGTGATCTTTGTAGGAAACAGAATAATTATGATATACTGTATGACTTTGCTACACGCAAGGCTCTAAAGTAATTCTATACGTAGTAAAGAATGAATAACATGCACAGATGAATTTATTTTCTAATACAAACTGTTAATTTTCACTTATTATCCGTATCCCTACCCAAACTTGGCGCCGCAAAATCCGTTTCGCACTGTCCCCACAATGGTTAAATATGGCCCTGCTAATTGGTGACGGGTGAATACAGAGAGGATTGCTTCTTCTCTCCCCCCCCCCCCTTTTTTTTTTTGCTTCAAAAAGTTACGTGGGTAACTCTAGAACGACTTGCAGAAATAAAAGAGTGATCTTTCCATGACATCTTGGTGGTGTCCAGACTGAAGAGAATTGTATATAGAGAGAGGGATAATTGCTAAATTGATTTAATAGTACCAGTACTTTCACAATCAATGTTGTTTTATTTCCGAAACAGTTGAATTCACAATCCAACGTTCAACTTCTGACCGGAAACGCCATCTTCATCAATCCTAGCTATCCCATAGTGCCAGAGTTCATTCAGGAGACTTCTGATAAATATTTGGCTAAAGCAGACAACATTGACCTGGACGCCAACGGAGGACCAGAAGAACCAATCAACGATTACATTGAGAACAAAACGGAACACGTGATAAAGGATTTACTAGAACCAGGTAACTCATTCCCGAACTGTGTTCCTCAGAAGCTAAGTGTTCCTCGAGACCTGCACAAGTGTTCCTTGCACTACTGGAATTATTAACTAGTAAGGACAAAGTCTGGGAAACACTTCCAAAGGGCATTTTGCCTGTTGCACATTTGGGAGACATGAAAATGCATCTTGTTTTAATTCGTGTGTACTATTGTTGAACGCGATGAAATATGTCATTGGTACTCTTGGACTCCGGGCATCGCTTTTTAACTCTTTCTTTCCGTAATTATTTTTCCACGTTTCGACGTAATTTTTCATTTTGCTTATTTACTATTTCACTCCCCTGTTATGATTAAGCTTGAATAGCTTTGTTCTTTGTTGTTGTTTTTTTTTTTTTTTTGAATAGAATTAAAAGGGGAATGAATGCATTAAAAGGGGAATGCATGTTCTTTTGATCTAACACAAAATAAAGTTTATAAGATTAAACATTAAATTAATTTAATGAGGTCAAATCAACGATGGTATCGTCAATTAGGAAAGAAGTGGTTAAATTAATCGGATGGAAACGGTCGTTAGAGGAGATGGTTAGGCCGATTAGGAATAAAACAAGGAACCCCCGTTCAGGTGCCTTAGAACTGACTCAACTGTACAGGTTTGTAATAGAAAAGATTCCAAGCTTCCGTTTTTAATATTCTCAAAACGATTCTTAATGGACAGTGGCTGATGTGGTATACAAAAAAGTATTTACCGGAATCTCCTTCGATAAAGTCCAGTAGAGAGTCGGCGCCATAGGTGACATTATCCCGTTACATCAGGGGTTCTCAACCTGTGGGTCGCGACCCCTTTGGGAATCGATTGACGATTTGCCAGGGGTCGACTAAGACCATCAAAAATAAGGATTGTTATTGTCTATTCATCTATTGCTGTGTGTGTCTCTGGGGAGGGGGGGTCGCGGCAGATTGGTATATTGTAAAAAAGGGGTCGCCGAGCTTAAAAGGTTGATAACCGCTGCGTTAGATTATTAAAAAGGACTTTGTCACGCCCAGCCGTTGTCAGGAGATCTTCACCCCTAGCCAAGTCTGAAGGTCCCACAACGGTAGTGTCCATTACTACGATTGGGTCGTACCGTGTACGGTCATGGGTCCGAAAGCGAAAAGTGGCCAAAGATCGAGCAAATGGAAAGTTATTCATTTTACTAATCTGTAACCGACAGTGTTCATACGGGGATACTATTCATAGACCTGCTCAATAACTTTGATACAAATGTTTAGAAGGAAAAGTATTTATTTCATAAGAGAATTTTGTTACATTCTTATCTTATCTCATCTTATCTTACATTCTTATCTTATCTAATACATTCTTATATTTGGAAATGAGATATTTCTTTTCCCCGATCTTATTTTTAACTTTTAACAAAAAAAATTCCCATAATTACACAATTTCAGAACGCACTTCCGTACAAAACATTTCACATACAATGTACATATGTTTTTGTTCTTTTCAATAAAGGAATTTCATCTCAAAGATCCAATTTTTTACTTACATTGAAGATTAAACTCATATTTCTATTTTTTAGAATGATACAGCCTTATTTTAAATATTTTTTAATCACTATTAATAATTTTTACATCGTATCCAAAAACCAACAACAATTTTTTAGCACCAAGTTTTAATATCAAAATATTTAGAGCTGATATTAATTTTAAAAATTGCATTGATAGTTTATATGTTGTCTTCTATACCAGGAAGCATAGACGACTTAACAGTGATGCTGCTCGTCAACACACTCTTTTTTAATGGCACCTGGGCCTCGCCTTTTGCCAAATCACAAACAAGAAAGCAAGATTTTAAGCTTCTGGGTGGCACTGTAAAACAGGTAACGGCTCATCCGCACTATTACCATTTTGTAAGTCTTCATGAACTAAGACTGAGGACAGAAATTTATTTCTCATTAACACGGTCTAGGAATCTATTAGAGTTTCATAGTGTTTCCCTGTTGTAGCGAATTTTACTTGACACAAAAGGGGTACTTAAAAATACTATGACTTCAATCACTTGAGATCGATAATATACTCAGTGGCGTAAGAATAAACACCAGATAAACCACAAAAGCAAATAAAAAGTTTAATAGGAAAAAATCCAATATTGCAAAAAAAAAAAAATACAGGTATTTTTCCACTCCCAGAAAACAGCATATATTCAACCACTCCCAGAAAACAACATATCTCCAACCACTCCCAGAAAAAAAAACTCCAATCACTCCCAGAAAACAACATAAATACCACCACTTTTAGAAAACAACATACAACCACTTTCAGAAAGCAACATACCACCACTTTCAGAAAACAACATACCACCACTTTCAGAAAGCAACATACCACCACTTTCAGAAAACAACATAACTACAATCACTCCTAGAAAACAACATAACTACCACCACTTTCAGAAAACAACATAACTACCACCACTTTCACAAAGCAACATACCACCACTTTCAGAAAACAACATAACTACAATCACTCCTAGAAAACAACATAACTACCACCACTTTCAGAAAACAACATACCACCACTTTCAGAAAACAACATAACTACCACTTTCAGAAAGCAACATACCACCACTTTCAGAAAACAACATAACTACCACCACTTTCAGAAAACAACATACAACCACTTTGAGAAAACAACATAACTACCACTTTCAGAAAGCAACATACCACCACTTTCAGAAAACAACATAACTACCACCACTTTCTGATAAAAACATAACTACCACCACTTTCAGATAACAACATAACTACCACCACTTTCAGAAAACAACATAACTACCACCACTTTCAGAAAACAACATAACTCCAATCACTCCCAGAAAACAACATAACTACCTCCACTTTCAGAAAACAACATAACTAACACCACTTTCAGAAAACAACATAACTAACACCACTTTCAGAAAACAACATAACTACCACCACTTTCAGAAAACAACATAACTAACACCACTTTCAGAAAACAACATAACTACCACCACTTTCAGAAAACAACATAACTAACACCACTTTCAGAAAACAACATAACTACCACCACTTTCAGAAAACAACAAAACTAACACCACTTTCAGATAACAACATAACTAACACCACTTTCAGCCAACAACATAACTAACACCACTTTCAGAAAACAACATAACTACCACCACTTTCAGAAAACAACAAAACTAACACCACTTTCAGATAACAACATAACTAACACCACTTTCAGCCAACAACATAACTACCACCACTCACAAAACCACCACTTTCAGAAAACAACAAAACTAACACCACTTTCAGATAACAACATAACTAACACCACTTTCAGCCAACAACATAACTACCACCACTTTCAGAAAACAACATAACTAACACCACTTTCAGATAACAACATAACTAACACCACTTTCAGCCAACAACATAACTAACACCACTTTCAGAAAACAACATAACTACCACCACTTTCAGAAAACAACATAACTAACACCACTTTCAGAAAACAACATAACTACCACCACTTTCAGAAAACAACATAACTAACACCACTTTCAGAAAACAACATAACTACCACCACTTTCAGAAAACAACAAAACTAACACCACTTTCAGATAACAACATAACTAACACCACTTTCAGCCAACAACATAACTAACACCACTTTCAGAAAACAACATAACTACCACCACTTTCAGAAAACAACAAAACTAACACCACTTTCAGATAACAACATAACTAACACCACTTTCAGCCAACAACATAACTACCACCACTCACAAAACTGCTTCTGTCAGACAACAAAGTCAAAACTTTTTTCTCACATCACGTACATACTGTCCATATTCATTCCCTATGAATATATAAACAAAGGGATATAACTATTTCATACCTAAATAACAACCACAATTATGCCTTCGATCTCGCGATAAATTGATTCGTTCTACAAGTGTGCTACTCTCTTAAAACTATATATGTTGTATGTTATTACCATGCAACGGTTCAGGATGTGTCCCACAGTTTCCATGCCCTCCTGAGAGTGTCAACATCTGGGATGAAAGTTATCGCAGACCCTAGTGATATAGTCAGTTTAAAAAAAAATAAAGTTCCCCTTTTAGTCCTTGTAGGGCAGATGATGTAATGGTCATCAGTTAGTTTGGCCGACGTTAAAGAGCAGGGTGTCATTCACAACGACCAACCACCTTTACTTTCCCCAACTTTTGTGAAGTATAGCTGACGCTCTAAGGATCCCGAAATAAAAAGACACTGTCTTCACAAGGATTCGAACCCGGGCCACACCAGCTCGTAAGCCAAATACCTTATCACTCACTGATCTATAGGGTATATGTAATGGTCATCCGTTTATGTGGCTGTTAAAGAGCAGAGTGTCATACACAACGACCAACAGCCTTTACTTTTCACCAACAATTGTCAGGTACACTTTATAGCATGGTGGCGCCCTATGGATCCCAAAATAAAAAAATCACTGTCTTCACAAGGATTCGAACATGGGACCCCCGCTTCGTAAGCCAAGCACTTGGCACAGTCTGCAAAAGAGCTTAAAGCTCAGCAGCAAGAAGCTGGCTAGAAGAAGAAGAAGGAAGCAAAGCAGCTAACCCCTCAGCCACCGCGTTACCCATATCGATTAGTGCCTAGTCTAGACAAAACAAAGACCCCCATGTTTACCAGACTTTATCACATTGTATTCAAAACATATCCAAACTTTATTACATACCCACCCTAAAAAGAAAGCGAATAAGAACAAGTCATTCGTTTTCTTTTGAAGGCTACACTAGCTGCCTCGTGGACCAATATTTAGTACCGGCAGAGAGCTTATTGTTTGATTTGTCTTATATATTTCGGACGTTTCTTCTAGAAAAAAAAAAAACTTAACGTCCTCGACTGACATAGACTGACCTAGACTGACATAGACCAATCATTTTCCTGCAGGGTTTGAACTCGTAACCGTCGTGACGTTAGTTCGAAGCGTGTATCTCGTAGCCAGACAACAACGTGGTTTCTGATAGGGGTAACAGGTTTGAGGATTCGGTTGTGTATAAAACATTAATAAATACATTGGAAGTGGCGACAAGACAAAGAGAAAGACAAACAGAGACAGAGAGAGACAGACAGAGAGAGAGACAGAGAGAGAGAGAGAGAGGCAGAGAAAAAGAAGAAGACAGAGAGAGACAGAGAGAGGAAGACAGAGAGAGACAGAGAGAGAGAAATACAGAGAGAGAGAGATAGAGAGAGACAGAGAGAGAGAGACAGAGAGAGACAGAGAGAGGAAGAGAGATAGAAGAAGACAGAGAGAGACAGAGAGAGACAGAGAGAGACAGGGACAGAGAGATAGAGGAAGACAGAGAGATAGAGAGAGACAGAGAGAGACAGAGAGAGACAGAGGGATAGAAGAAGACAGAGAGAGTCAGAGAGAGACAGAGAGAGACAGAGAGATAGAAGAAGACAGAGAGAGACAGAGAGAGACAGAGAGAGACAGAGAGATAGAAGAAGACAGAGAGAGACAGAGAGAGACAGAGAGAGACAGAGAGAGAGAGACAGCGAGAGACAGAGAGAGACAGAGAGAGACAGAGAGAGGAAGAGAGAGGAAGAGAGAGAGAGACAGCGAGAGACAGAGATAGTAGAGGATAACAAAAGCAACTTAGCTTGAGTTGGCTTTAAAACTCAACTCCCCTTGATAGCTAGCCAAGTGGTTTACGCCTTTCAGCCAGAGAAACCACATTTGTTTAAGACATACGAGTAGCACAAAGATACTGTTATTAAAGTACCTCGAACGCACCCCAAAACAATTAACAACAAATAAAGTAAAGTGTTATTTAATTAACTAATGTAAAATATATATATATATATCATTTCGACCTATAATATCTCTCCAGCTGGACATGATGCATGGGTCTGAAAGGAGAACATTCATGAAGAAAGATGACGTCAATAACGTCGACGTAGCCGAGATTCCATTTAGAGGCAGACGATTTGCCTTGTACATTGCGCTACCACGTGCCTGTGATGGCATCACTGACCTAGGTAAGTCACTGCTGTTGGATTTATGTATTAGTGATAAGCGAAGACTTGGTTTATGTTAGGCAAGAGAGAGAGAGAGAGAGAGAGACAGGCAAATGAAAAAGAAGAATGGAGAAAGAATGTTGACAGTTCCTGTGTGGTGCCCAAACGGTCCAGCAGACCAAGGGATAGATGAAAGTGAATGTGAAGTTAGATGTGAACCTGGCCTAACTGATGTCTTATAATAAGTAACTAATTGATATAATATTTTTTTCAAGGGTCAATCCCTTATTCAAAGCCTCAAGAAAATGTTTCGCTTTCAGAACAGAAAAAAAAATGTAGCCGTTGCGTCAGAACTTTGAATGGGCTCTATAATATTATGATGTCGGATTTTCACTATCTTTTCTAGCTTACGAGATCTAAACGGGACGGACAGAAACTCAAAACTTTCGGGGGCCGCTAAAAAGAAAAGGGGCTGTTCCGGACATAATCAACTATAGAAAACCAGGGAATAAATTAACGGACCTAGCGAGTCTGTACTGCTATTCTGACATTATTTATGTGATAACTGTTCCGCTATATATGTGAATCCCAAAGTGGTCTATATAGAATACACTTCTTCCCAAGCGTTATTAGACCATGGAATGGGTTGCCTGATTCAGCCAGTCAGAATATTGTTTAACATGCAAGACTGTAGAACGTAATCGTCTTCTTTTTTGAAGTAACGTCTGTATTGTATAAGATAAGATAACTTCCAAGAGGTCTACGAAAGTGCAAAAAGTAATTAGGATCTATAAGATGTAATTGAGGGTCTACAATAGTAGAGTCTAAGGTCGTGATTTCTGTAACAATCATAAAATAATGGAATTTATAATTATATTATACTTATATGATTATTGATACCTTAAATACTGAAATATTAATTCTATTGTCTGAGTAAAACATTATTTTAATACCTCATTTAAATAGCTTAAATTATAGGGAACTAATATTAAACATAACCGAATCTAAAAATTAGACATTGGTGCTCATTTTTGACTAGTTTACTTGTCAAATTTATATTGTCTGTTTGCTTTTATATACAACAAAATGTTAATTATTGACACTTTGAAACCATCTAAGTTGGAGGATCTTCTGAGACGGCGCCACTTTGATAAAAAGAATGAAGATTTGAAAAAAAAACTTTAACAATCAATGACAATGTTGAGAAAAGTCACACAGCCGACAAAATCTTGACTTTAACATCAGAAAGAGAAGATGATGGTTTGCAAGTGTCTGTAAATATCTTTGACTTACAGCGAAATTCGGAAAACATCACGCACTAGGCGAATACATGATTTGCCATCCAAAGAAGAAGTTTTAAAAATGATTTCATACTCAAACCTACATCTGACATTATTAAAGAATTTCTCTTAGCCACAAACCATTTCAAAGGCCTATTGATGAAATGAGTTGTGATATTGAAAACTTGTTATGTAATTATTTGCGAATGTTTTATTTCTATATATAATCGATAGGAGATCGGACACTGCTTATTTAACAGAATTGTTTCGTAAATTCAATGAGGTTTTAACTAAGATGTGATCATAGGTGTAGCCAAAAATTTTTCGGGGGGGGAGGGGGGGATTCAGCACATCATCACCCCCACCACCCCCCCCACCAGCTACGCCTATGCATGTGGTTGTTAATATTTTTTTCAGTCTTCACCTTATTACGTTAGAAATCATTAAAGAAAAACACATTCATAAATCAGTAAAATTGCTATCCAGTAATATTAGCTAACCAGAGGGTCGACCGAATACTGGAAAACATGGCATGGGGTCTACGAGTCAAAAATGTTTGGGAACCACTGCACTATACGGACGAGGCTATTTAACATGACCTAAATGACAAAATATTCAGTAAAAGTTTCAATAAATGTATTTTGTCCCACACCTGTTTCATGTAGAGAATCTTCTCCAACAACCTGGCAAGGTCGATGAGCTTTTCACTGGCCTACAATTTAATACTGTTGAGATGACCATTCCAAAGTTCAGAGTTGAAACCAAATTGGATCTTGAAGATGTTTTGTTTGATATGGGAATGGTGAAAGCTTTATCAGAAGTACAGGCAGACTTGAGCGGAATATCACAAGGAGGTAATTATATAATGTGTATTTTATTTTCTAACATAAAGTTTTAATAAATCTAGGAACAGGATGACACAAGGACGAAAAAGAAAAGATGAGACAGAGATAGAATTGAATGAGACAGGGATAGAATGGGCCGAGACAGGGATAGAATTGGATGAGACAGGGATAGAATGGGCCGAGACAGGGATAGAATTGGATGAGACAGGGATAGAATTGGATGAGACAGGGATAGAATTGGATGAGACAGGGATAGAATGGGCCGAGACAGGGATAGAATTGGATGAGACAGGGATATAATGGGCCGAGACAGGGATAGAATTGGATGAGACAGGGATAGAATTGGATGAGACAGGGATAGAATTGGATGAGACAGGGATAGAATGGGCCGAGACAGGGATAGAATTGGATGAGACAGGGATAGAATGGGCCGAGACAGGGATAGAATTGGATGAGACAGGGATAGAATTGGATGAGACAGGGATAGAATTGGATGAGACAGGGATAGAATGGGCCGAGACAGGGATAGAATTGGATGAGACAGGGATAGAATGGGCCGAGACAGGGATAGAATTGGATGAGACAGGGATAGAATTGGATGAGACAGGGATAGAATTGGATGAGACAGGGATAGAATGGGCCGAGACAGTGATAGAATTGAATGAGACAGGGATAGAATGGGCCGAGACAGGGATAGAATTGGATGAGACAGGGATAGAATCGGATGAGACAGGGATAGAATTGGATGAGACAGGGATAGAATTGGATGAGACAGGGATAGAATGGGCCGAGACAGGGATAGAATGGGCCGAGACAGGGATAGAATTGGATGAGACAGGGATAGAATTGGATGAGACAGGGATAGAATTGGATGAAACAGGGATAGAATTGGATGAGACAGGGATAGAATGGGCCGAGACAGGGATAGAATTGGATGAGACAGGGATAGAATGGGCCGAGACAGGGATAGAATTGGATGAGACAGGGATAGAATGGGCCGAGACAGGGATAGAATTGGATGAGACAGGGATAGAATGGGCCGAGACAGGGATAGAATTGGATGAGGTAGGGATAGAATGGGCCGAGACAGGGATAGAATTGGATGAGACAGGGATAGAATTGGATGAGACAGGGATAGAATTGGATGAGACAGGGATAGAATTGGATGAGACAGGGATAGAATGGGCCGAGACAGGGATAGAATTGGATGAGACAGGGATAGAATGGGCCGAGACAGGGATAGAATTGGATGAGACAGGGATAGAATGGGCCGAGACAGGGATAGAATGGGCCGAGACAGGGATAGAATTGGATGAGACAGGGATAGAATGGGCCGAGACAGGGATAGAATGGGCCGAGACAGGGATAGAATGGGCCAAGACAGAAATAGAATTGGATGAGACAGGGATAGAATGGGCCGAGACAGGGATAGAATGGGCCGAGACAGGGATAGAATTGGATGAGACAGGGATAGAATGGGCCGAGACAGTGATAGAATGGGTCGAGACAGGGATAGAATGGGCCGAGACAGGGATAGAATGGGCCGAGACAGGGATAGAATGGGCCGAAACAGGGATAGAATTGGATGAGACAGGGATAGAATTGGATGAGACAGGGATAGAATGGGCCGAAACAGGGATAGAATTGGATGAGACAGGGATAGAATGGGCCGAAACAGGGATAGAATTGGATGAGACAGGGATAGAATGGGCCGAGATTGAGGATAGAATGGGCTGAGCTGAGGTTGAAGTGTGATAAGCTGAGGGAAAAAATGGGTTGTTATGATGATAAGGATAAGGATACATTGAGCTAGTGATAAAATAAATAGGAATGAGGAAACAGTAGAACTGAAATAAAGATTGAGTTTTCAATCTTTTCTCTAAAGCACTAAAGTATACTCTATGTGTTTTTCTGTCTCTCTCTGTCTCTCTCTCTGAATGTCTCTTTCTCTCTCTCTCTGTCTCCTGCTCTCTTTCTCTCTCTCTCTAAATGCCTCTCTCTGTTTCTGTTTAAACCTGCCTATTGTCTCTCTCCCTAGTTTGATATTTTTCAACATAAGAAATTTTTAATGTACAAATATAAAAAAAAAACGCATGTCGTATTGGTTTCGTAATCTATCCAAATTCAATTAACTAAAAAACATTGTTATTACAGTCTACATCAGTAGGGTCATTCACCAGGCGGTCATTGACGTCCAGGAATCTGGCACAGTCGCAGCAGCAGTCACTGTTGGCGAGATGTCCTTTTTTTCGATACCTGTTATAGTTCCCTTCATCGCTGACCATCCGTTCCTTTACTTTCTGAGGGACAAAGAGACTGGACAGATACTCTTCCAGGGGAAATTTTCAGGCTGAAATATTTAGGCGAATCGTTTGTAATGGATAAATCTAAGAAAACAAAAAATTCTCTTTAACATGTAAAGCTCACTATAAAATACTTTATTTTTTCCAAAAAAAAAATTGCTTTAGTTCCTGTTTACAAAGTTCATATCAACTCACTCTGTCAGTTTGACCGTCTGACTGTCTGTCTGGTAAAAAGTTTGAACACGTGATTTCTCACAAAATCATTCACGGATCAAACTTGAAACTTGACACAATTATTCATGGGCGTAGACAAGACATGAATCAATTTAAAAAACAACAAAAAAAACAATAAGTCAATTCATTACTGGTTATTAATTATTTTGTTTGATACCGACAAAGGAAATAAATCCTTCAGTATTCACAGATATGGTTAAATATGCTTGGTTTTGTCCCCTTTAATTGTATACGATTGTATACGTTATTTTACTAACATTCGTTGTTAGATCAGGTTTAAACTTTTACCAATTATCTATTTACCTAAACAAAACATGAGTCAAAAAAAATTAACCAACTAATTAATTATTGTTAACTAATTTTTTTTTTATATCGAAAAAGGGAAATATCGTCTACATAACTGAGAATTATAGTTTTAGGTGTGTAATTCTTCCCCTTAGATAAGCCTCTTCTATTTAAAGTGTTTTTTCATATTTTGCTTGTTAAATGATTCATGTTTGTATACAAACTGATTGTTTGGTGTGATCCTTGTTTGGTTTATGTGTATACTGTCATGTGTAGATGTATCACCACAAGTTCGATTGAAAAGCTGAGCACAACCGTTTGATTGTCAAAAGAGCTGAGCCGAAGGCTCTTCGAGCTCTAGGCTTGTAAGCCTGCTTGAACAACCATTCTGCCTGGAAGAGATCCAAGTCAATGCCTATGTAAAGCATTGCTATTTCCGATATATCTTCCTGGCGCATGGACTAGAATGCATGGCCGAATGTCGAGTACACCGGGAACCTCCGCCATTTTGTGTCAAGCTAACCGTGCAGGACTCGCCATTAGTGTAACGGTCCCTTCAGGAACGGCGCATGGATTATCGACAGGGACGTGGAAGCTCTCTTTCAACTCTGCACCGAGCAATGGGAAAGCTCTCGCATTCCCTTGGACACTCCCACAGGAGTTTTTGTTTTGCTATTCATTTAGCCTAACCACTTCCTCTAATGGTAGTTTCCTCCCGAGTGCCACATTGAGGCAGAATAGCGTACCTGGGCAAACTACTGCTAGAGTCGTCACGAAAAACGGATTCCAAACTCAAATATTATACCAGCTAGTTGTCGGGAAATAAAGCAAAAAAAAAATTGATTTCTAGTTATGTGTTAAACCAGTGTTGCCCAGCCTAATTAGACCTAAGGGCCAATTTAATTTCTGACACTCGAGTTGTGGGCCATATGAACGAAAAGGTAAAAAAAAAACACACAAAAAAAAAAACAAATGAAATGTAACTTATTGAAACTATTTGATTGAAACCCGTGGATCTAGTAGGCCTACTGACAGTAAGGAATTGGATATATGAAGGTTTATTTTATCATGCCTCAGAAAACGTCTTTATTTCTCTACTTAAAATATGGGTAACATTGTAGTTGGCAATACCAACCACTCATTTTCTTGTCTCTTTTTTTTTTTGCTAAATATTACCAACGATCCTCCAATCTCTAGGCGTAGTCTAACAATCTTTTATTCGCGTCTCAAACTAAGAATGCCGTCATTTTTGTTTCTTATGACGTTTAGATGCTGCTATTTTTATTTTAAAAGCCACACTTTATTTACAAATAACATATGTTGGTTTATTATCATGCTCCACAAAAAGTTAGGATCCGATCATCTTTCTGGTAGATTCCCAGTTCATAAACGCACAAACGTTAATGGAACCATACAATTAAAGAAAAATTTAGGGCCCTAACGTAGGTAAAAAAAAATCAATATTTTTTTGGAGGGGGAGTTTGCCTAAACTTTATGCCGACATGTCGTCGGGCCGGATGGAACCGCGTCGCGGGCCGGATTTGGCCCGCGGGTTGTATTTCGGGCATCACTGTGTTTACAAAACTCTTTGCAAAACTTTTTCAGGCACTTTATAGTTTGGTTCTTCCAATATTCCCGCAACTCATGAGACAATAAAAAATGTCAAGATTCAACTGAGGAATTACGACTTATTGTATTTCAAATGAGGTCAATGTCTTCATTCATTGCAAGTTCAAGGACCTTAGTGAAAATCAATGAATTCGAAGGTTGGATTGCTTCTTTTTTTTAGTAGCGTTTTAAGAACACATTACACAATGTTATATGCACACGCTTAATATGAGTCTCTTCAATACATGGATGCCATCATGAGTGTATTGAGACACACTTGACAGCTAACAATCGGCTTACCAGCAGGAAGTCAACTGTCTTTATTTAGCAAGAAAAACATTTTTAAAAAACTATTTCTAAAAGACAGTCCTCATTTATACTTATACAACTTTTAGAGAAAGTGCTTTTTTTTTTCTTAATAACTAATGAATTTTAGATTTAAAACTATGGAAAGTTTTATTTTAACCCGCTCCATCATCCCACCCCTTCCCCCCCGAGAAAGAATATTGGTTAGATCTAGTAAAGTAAAAAAAAAAGCAAAGTTTCTTTCCAGACCTTGCGATCTATGGGTAAGCAGATGTAAAGATCATCTATTTCTGTGGCCAATGGTTAACGAGGGTGTCATGTTGCCAGCACAACGACCAACCGCTTTTACTTTTCTTAACTAATTAAGACATCCATTAGAGCTGTGTGGATTCTGAGGCGCCATAAAATCGCAAAATTCAAGTCTTTACCAGGATTTGAACCTGGAACCCTCGGTTCGAAAGCCAAGTTTTTTACTACTCAGCCACCGAGCCGCAATAGGTTTATAACAGTTTATAATATTCCAATGATAGGACTTTCGATTGTGTCTTGACGATGCGCAATATGATCCTGAGCATTAATTTATTAAATTCTTGAATCAAGAAAGCTTTCAATTCGAAAATTCCTGAACGCAATATTCTTTTCAAGACCGAAGTTGAATCTAGACCTAGACTACGTTCTCTAAAAAAAAAAATAATTATTAATTTTATTGACTTTGAAAAAAACAATAAAACAGTCGAACTATAATTTTTCTAGTGTGGCCAATGAGTTAGTAATATTTTTTTTTTCTAAGCGATATACATCAACCGTTAAACTACTAGGGAAATCGCTAGAGCCCTTTTTGAGATCCGTGTCCACCCAGGTTCCACCACCCACCTACAGTCCATGAAGGAGTGACTTTGATAGAGGAATAGATAGTAAAATTGCTCAAAGACTACTTTGAGTGTGGTTTTGATTGACGCTTCATATTTAGAGTACAGCGTTTTGGAGAACTACCGAAAATAAAATACAAAGTTGAAATAAAAAGCTTGAGATTTCTCGCCCATTGCGGCGCTCAGGTTGCGAACTAGTCAAAGCTAAGTCTTAGCGTGTCTACGAAATTTCATCTGAATTAGTTTGATGTTTTTTTTCTTGAGATCACGTGTTACATAAATCAACATTTTACAATTATAAAATAGATAACAATAAAAAGTCCAAAAAAAAAATGAGTAGACCTTGTATGTTAATTTGAGAGGATAACTAGAAAAAGTAACAAGAAAAACCTAAAATATACTTTAAAAAAAAAGCTTATACGAAGTGTAATTATATCAATTAGTTTGGATCAGTCTTGTAATTAAATTTGTAATAGATCAACATTTTAAAAAAATCTGTGTGATTAATACTATTTTTAATCAATTGTTTTTGTTTATCGCTATTCCATGCTTTTAACTTTCTCAATACTCTATGATCCTATCACTTAGTCTAGACCAGTTGGGAAATTCGGAAAAAGGGGGGGGGTGAGAAATAAAGAGATCTGGTTGGATTTAACCGTAATTGGTTTTTAAAAGCATTTTTTTAAAGGGGTAGAATCAACATGAATTCGAACTCGTGGCTCACAGGCCGCTCACACCTCCTTGGGCTGACATGCTAACCACTCTGCAGGTGAGGTACTTTAAGCTTATTACAATTTAGAGCGTCGACTTGTAATGGGGACTAATTCAGCTTATACCCCTACTTCTATTCAGTACAATGACTTTCTCCTGTTCGAGAAACCAAACAAAATAATCGATTACCAAGAATGGGTGCTGGAGAAATAGCAAGTACAAACTTTTTACCATACGGACAGACAGACAGACAGACAGAGAGGTTATGTAAGCTTTGTAAAAACCACTAACAACGATCTTACGAAGTAGATTGTATTTAGTTTTTAAAAAATATAGCTGCATATTAAATATTGTCATAGTATAAAAAATTCCAAAATAAATATAGATCCAGATTTAAAAGTATTGCTATGGTCAACAGTTAATGTAAAAGGGAGAGAAATGAGTGTACTCTAGGTGTGCTTTCTGTTTAATCGCAGCTGTTGACCAACTGACTTGTGGATCAATTTTAATTAAATAGGTCTCTTGGAATAGATAGCGAGATGGTCTACATCATGGTCTCAGTCTCTCGTTTTGTTGTTAGATACGAGCTCATGTTTTGGAAGTTTTATTTCTGTTGAGAACCTTTTTCTGTGCACATCAAAACTTTACAATTTACAAACGTATGTTTTATTACTGTAGTTTGTAAAAAAATAATAGCATAAGTAAATTTATATGCAAGGCCGGCCTTAGTCATAGGCAAACTAGGCAGCCACCTCGGGCCTCCGATTGGTGGGGGCCTCGCGTAGGATTCAAAACATTTTTTTAGAGAAGAATGTCATTGTTGGAGTAGACACGGTTTTAAATAGATTGGGTAATTTTAGTTTTTCGCTGTTTAATTTTATTTGTCTATTTCATATTTCCATTTGGGGCCATCTAATTCACTTCGCCTAGGGCCCCAATTATCTAAGGCCGGCCCTGCTATATGTAGATGATGTTAGACAAGTATAGTAACTTAAAAGCTGTCAATCGTACTTTGAGCTTGGATCAAATAATATCAAGTTGGGAAAATCCCACAATTTTAATTGTCAATCAATTTTGATTTTTGGTCTGTAGTGAGGGTATTACTAACGCATTTACTCAACTTTTGATGCATTTTAGGTCCGTTCAATGTTATTAGTATTGTTATAGAATAGATTTTTTCATTTGCTGAGAGGAGAAATTCTTACTGGGTGACCCCTGTTGGTCCATCATCCATTATGCAAAGGAGGAAGAATGTCAGTTTGACCGACTGTCACTTTAACTCATTCTCTCCTAATCGACGATACCATCGTTGATTTGACCTCATTAAATTACATTAATCTTTAATTTTATAAACTTTATTTTCTGTACTATAAAAAGAGCATGCTTTTCCCTTTAATTCTATACAAATAAAATATTTTCTGTTAACAAACAACAAAGCTATTGAAGCCCAATCATAACAGGGGAGTGAAATAGTAAATGAGTAAAAAGAAGAATTCCTTCGAAAGGTGGGAAAATAATAGCGTAGAGAAAGAGTTAATATCTAGTTATCACAGTTAAATCTTGTGAATGGCCTGGTTCTAAATGACCAATCACTGCACCTCTGGCTTTGCTTCCCATTCCGTCCCAAACGACTTGTAAGGGGCGCAACTCTATATATACTTTCTTTTCACTGGATACAAAAACACAGAATGAAATATTAACAACAACCTTCGTTTTATTCTCGGCTACAGTGTCCGAAGTAATACAATGGTCGTCTTATCTATCTTTCTGGCCTTTATGGGTCAACTGGTCAGTGCTGACCAACAACAACAGCTGGCTCTGTCTTCGGCCTCGTCAGATTTCTCTCAAAGACTTTACCAGAAAGTTGCTCTGAACAAGTCTAATGTCGTCTACTCACCTTACAGGTAATTAGTATTTAGCGCTTTAGTCATGCATGATAAAATCATTTTACAGGCAGTACTTTGAAAATGTCTACTCACCGTACGGGTAATTTGAACATTTACAAATGTTTTTCTTCTTCCCTAGTGCTATTAGAGCATGGAATGGGTTGCCTGAGCTAGCCAGGAAAACCAGTGACTTGTCAGAATTTAAGTCATTGGTAAATATGCATGGCTGAATGTAGGACGTAATCATCTTCTTTTTTGAAGTAACGTTTTAAAATGTATATCTGCTTGGATCAGACAAGCTTTCATATGCCTAGGGATCCAAAAGTCTAAGACTTGACTCTTAAGACTATAATGAAAACAATGTTTGGGCCATCTTCTTGATATTAGTCAATAAAACAGCAAAAAAGGGCAGAACTTCTTAGAATAGTCTCTTTTTTTGACACATCGTTTCTTGACAACGTTTTTATTCCATGACAGTTAATATCATTTAAAATGTCCTTAAAACTGTCCATTTTGGACTAGACTTTTAATGTCTTCAATTTGTAGCATCCATTCGCTTTTGACAATGACGTCCCTTGGGGCAAGGGGAGATACTGCAGCTGAGATGAAGAATGTGCTAGGTATTACTTCCCTTGGTGAATCTGTCCATTCTCTGTACAGAGAGACGATCCAGCAGGTTTGTCAAATGTCTTCTCACAATTGTTAAGTATAATAATTTAAATGGCATACACTTTTCTTTATAGTAGCAGTACTTTGACAATCAATGTTGTTTTATTTATAAAACAGTTGAATTCACAATCCAACGTCCAACTTCTCACCGGAAACGCCATTTTCATCAATCCTAGCTATCCCATAGTGCCAGAGTTCATTCAGGAGACAGCGAATGAATATTTTGCTTTAACAGACCACATCGATTTCTCCGCCAATGGAGGACCAGAAAAACCAATCAACGATTACGTTGAGGCCAAAACGGAACACGTGATAAAGGATTTACTAGAACCAGGTTAGAGATTCGTTAGAACATTTCACCAAATTAAAAACAGTTTTTACATATTTTGAGACTTTAAAAAAATAAAATTTTAAAAATGTGTGCACCTGTATCGAATGTGATAAAATAGTCAATTTGACCATCTGCACCTTCACTTGTGAATAAATCCATTGAGCCATTGAGGCGCCCCACAAGATCTGTCAGCCGTCTTTCTCCTTTCCTTTCAGTCATTTGCCTTAAATAGAATCTCCTATAAGGGTATACCCGTTCATCCTCTAACGTTGTCTTTCCATTGCTTTCTTTGTCTGCCTACTCTTCTTTTTCCTGGTACTGTTGCCTGACTAAAGGTCTTCGATAGCCTGGACGACTTTAAATTCTGCCAAGTCACTGGTTTTGTATTCTGGTTCAAGCAACCCATTCCACGCTCTAATAGCACTGGGGAAGAAATAGCATTTGTTCAAATTTGTTCCAGCATATATATCTTTGTGTCTTTCGGAGTATTTTATTAGATTTAGTTTTTTGTATTAGTAAATTATGGTTCAGCAATAGAATTTAGAATCCTTTAGAGCTGAATTCTTTTCAGCAAGCTGAAATAAATGGTTTTATTGTTATTTCTAAACCAGGTGCTATAGATAATTATACAGTGATGCTCCTAGTCAACACCATCTTTTTTAATGGCACTTGGAACTACCCTTTCGACGTCACAAAAACAGGAATGCAAGATTTTCAACTGCTAGGTGGCGCTGTCAAACAGGTAGTGACTAGTGTTAGGGACTTCCCTGCTGTGTCTTATGCAGATAATTGAGACGGAGGTAACACTCAAATAACGAAATCAAATAACACAGGCTAAAGTCCAACAATAGAAGTTAGTCGACGCTGATAGCGAATGTCAAACAAGAAGTTGAATATAATGAAGGGAGCCATCGAATGCTGTCAAGCTAAATCACTACCTCCATAAAACCTGCCTCTCTCTATAGCCGTCAAAAGTAGTCTGTTTACATTTCGCTATTCATCCTCAAAAACCTAGTCTAGTTTTTACTAGATTAAATCGCTTAGTAAAGTAAGGGAAGTAATTAAGTTAAATATAAAAAAAAAGCTAATATCTATAGTCCTCTCCCCTTACAGTTACAACACAGGGCCAGGACAAATTTATACAAACATTCACTCTTTCCTAATGCTATACGAGCATGAAATGCGTTGCCTACACGCTCATGCACAATGGCAACACATAAATCAATTTACAAAATCAACTAATTAGTTAATCATTTAGTATTTTCCTTGATTGAGATGCCAAACAAAATAGATTATAACCAATAGTTAATTAACTAATTGGTAAATTAGTTTTTTTTAAATTGATTGTTGTGTTGTCAGGTAAAAGAAATAATTGTGCAAAATTTTCAGCTTGATCCGAAATTTGTGCAAATTTTGGACAGACAGACAAAGAGACAGACAGAGTTGATAAAAGCTTATAAAAATATGTGTATGTTTCTAAAGGTTGACATGATGAGTGGATATCAAATAGAAACAAACATAAAGACAGATGACGTCAATAAAGTTGACGTAGCCGAGATTGCTTTTAAAGGAAAACGATTTGCCTTGTACATTGCACTGCCACAGGAAGTTGATGGCATCACTGACCTAGGTAAGACAAAACTGTTGGATTTCTGAACTATTAAGAACAATTATGATACAATTTTGTTTATTTTAATTTTTAACTGTAGTGATGAGGCTGTTTAACATGACCTGATTATTCACTGTCAGAAGTACCATTGCATTAGATATCTAGCTCATATACAGGAAAACCAGTGGCTTGACAGAATTTAAGTCATTGGTTAATATGCATGACTGAACGCATGACGCTTATTCGTAATCATCTTCTTTTTTCTGAAGTAACGTCTGTATTATATAAGATAAGATAGCCTATAGCCGTCTCTTTAGCCTTCTCATTTAGCCTTTATCATTTTTTAGTGGTACGCAATAAAAGGAAAAGCCTCTAATAATTATGCATAGTGTGTCTGTCAGTCTGTGTGTCCTTCTGTCTGTTAAATTAGATTTTGAAAACTAGAAATAAATAAAATGCATTTTATGATATTCTGAGACTTGCAAACTCAAGTTTTAAAGGTACATCTGAAATCGAACCGTTTTGCTTTCGAAAATAGATATGTGAATATATATATATTTTTTTTTTTTTAAAGAAATATATCATTATCGCTTGTTTTACTTTTATTTAAAAAAAAAATTATTTATATTTATAACATTTGTATTTTTGTATATTAAGAAGTACCGCAATTAGTTGTTTGTTGTTGATGTTTTTTTTTTTTTGTGGATTGTTTAGCTGTTTGTCCGTCCGTCCTGTTCGGACTCGAAATACTGGTGACCTTCGAGTTTAAGGTGTATCTATGATTATGATATGCACACGTATTGAAGATTTGCTACAAGATCTGACAGTCAGGAGAATGGCCCAAGCCCTGGACACATTTAGTCATTAACTCTTTCTGTCCGTAATTATTTTTTCACGTTTCGAAGGAATTTTTCACTTGCTCATTACTATTTCACTACCTGTTATGATTGGGCTTCAATAACTTTGTTGTTTGTCATCAGAAAATGTTTTATTTGGTCTAGAATTAAAGGGGAATGCATGCTCTTTTTATATAACACAAGCTCATTTTTATAAAATTAAATATTAATTTAATTTAATGAGGTCAAATCAACGATAGTATCGTTAATTAGGAGTTAACATCATTTCAAAGTAATGCTATTTACAATTCTATCAAATATACAGCACCATTAAGTTCATTTGCCCTCCTAGCGAAGTCATGTTAGGGGTGTGAATGTGCATTCTAAATCCGATAACAGACAAAATAATATAAGGATAAAAAGCGGGTTTTAGAAAAGGTGGTCATGTTAAAAATTATATTAGAATAGCTAAAACCGATAGCAGACAAAATGATATAAAAAGAACAATCGGGTTTTACACATCATGGCAGCACAACAGAACAATGGCTGCAACAAAGAGATTTAAAACTCCTTAATTCCACCTTCAGTCAGTGTGTCAATGTCATTAGTCGTTAATGAGAAATATATAATAGCCTAATAAATAAACCCTGAGTGTGTATGTGTTTGTGTTTTGTGTGTCAATGTTGTTCCTGTTTGCATTAATATTATTATTGTTATAGTAGTTATACAGGGTTAGACAACTGTGGTCAAACTGAATTTCGTTTTGTTTGTCTTATAAATTTATTGTATCTAATCATACCTTAAAATATTAAAATTGCAATAATTTTTGTTTATCTTGCATGCACTTATCTCATATAGAAATTCTGCTACAGAAACCTGGCAAGGTGGATGAACTGTTAACTGGTTTTGACTCTAAAAATATCAAAATAACTATGCCTAAGTTCAGAATTGAGACCAAAATTGAGCTGAAAGATGTTTTGATAGATATGGGAATGGTTCAAGCTTTTTCAGATAAATCAGCAGATTTTAGTGGATTATCTCAAGGTAATTAATTATTGTAATATCATTTTATAATGATAAATGTTAATAATTGAAACTAAGAAACAAAACAGACAAGAATAATTCATGAAGGAAGCTATGCTAGTGATAGAATGGGGTTGAGCCGGGTCTAGAGTGAAGTTCCCCTTTCAGACCTCGGGGTCTATAGGGCAGATGATGTAAAGGTCATCAGTTTCTGTGGCCTAAGGTTAACGAGGGTGTCAGGTGGCCAGCACAACGACAACAGCCTTTACTTTTCCCTAACTAATGTAAGTTACCCGTTAGAGCTGTGTGGACTCAGAAGCGCCCAATGATACGTAAATTAAAAATCCCAGGATTCGAACCCGGTACCCCCGATTCGAAAGCCAAGCGCTTTACCGCTCAGTCTAGAGTAGGGCTAGAATTTTTATTTTCGGGGCAGACGTTGCTTAGCTGGTTTTATGTAAAGCGGTGTTTCCCAAATTGTGTTCCGCGAAACCTTAGTGTTCCTCGAAGCCTGAATAGGTGTTCCACAAACTATTGGAATAATAATATAGTAGGCTACCACGTGAGTTAATCTCTTTAAAAAAAAAAAATCAAAGTTTTCTTCGAAATACTCGTAATGGGCGAAGTGTTCAGTTCAAGAAAAAGTTTGGGAACCACTGATGTAAAGAACACAACTTCTCTAAACAAAAAGAATATCTGAAATTTTATTTTTACTTTTTTTCAAAACTCACGTCTGCTGTTTCTCTACCTCAGTGATTGTTGCTCTTGTTTTATACAATGTTTCTCGTTGTCTCTCTCTCTAGTTAGTCTTCTCTTTCAACTATTTTCTTTTTCCGATTTGAACAAATTTCTAATTTCTATATTTTCTCTTTTTCTCTTTCTCTATTCTTCTCAATTTATATTTAATCTATCAGTTTCTATCTTATCTATTCTTCTCTCTTTTTATTTATCTGCTCTCTCTATTTATCTTTCTTTATCTTTTTCTGTCTCTCTATGACTCTCTTTATATCTATCTTTATCTTTTGTCTTTCTCTTTTTTTTTCTCTCTGGATCTCTCTCTCATTTTCCCTATCTCTCTTTCTCTCTCTTCGTATCTGTTTCTCTTTCTCTCTCTTCTTTCTCTTTTTTATATTCTCTTTCTCTCTCTCGTTCTCTCTTTATCAATTCCGCTATCGTCATCTCTTTCTAATTCTCCTAATGTCTTTCTCTTTATATTTATCTCTTTCACTTTCTTAATAACTTTCTCTGTCTCGTTATCTTTTTTTTGTCTCTCCTTATGTATGTCTCTCTTTTTCTCTTATCTCTCTATCTCAATATCTCTTTCCTTCTCTCTCTCTTTATTTCTTTATCCCCTTCTCAATCTCTCTCTATTAACCTCTTCTCTATTTATTTTTTCACTTTATCTGTTTTCTCTCCTCTCTTTCTTCTTTCTCTCTCTCATCTATGTTTCTCTTTCTTTCCCTCTCTTTATCTACTTGTTTCTTTCAGCTCAAGTCTATATCAGTAAAGTAATTCACAAGGCTGTCATTGAAGTCCAGGAGTCTGGCACAGTGGCTGCGGCAGTGACTGCGGCTAAAATTACTGGGAAAGTAAAACCTGTACCCTTCATCGCTGACCACCCGTTCCTTTACTTTCTGAGAGACAAAGAAACTGGACAGGTCATCTTCCAGGGAAAGTTTTCTGGCTAATTGTTTCTAATGTATAGGACTCCGTTAAACCTAAAAACAATCCACTTTCATTAACCTTCAGAGTTTGTTTTAAAATAATTATTTTCAAAACAGAGTGATTGTTCCTTAGTGAAAGATTTAAGATACAAACCGTATGTGAGTTGCGATGAATGTCGGTTTGAGTCTCTATTTCAATAGCTGTAGTGTTCTATGTACACTTTACTGCTGATTGTGTCTCGTTTCTAATGAGTGTTAATTCCACTGACATTTAGTGCAAAGGTGTCAAGACTTTAATCTATCTATCTGTATAATTTTCTTCTTCGCTCAATAATTTGGACGAGTAGAAGAAGAAAAGGAAAGATCACTCTCTTATTTCTGCGGATAGTCAACCAACGAAAAAACAAGAGGGGGGGGGGGGGGGGGAGAACAAATAGTATTCACACCTCACTGGTCGTGCGGTTTGCACGCTGGAATGTCGTTGGGATTTATCAAACCCTGCCTGCTGCCATCCCCCGTCGTCCTGCGGGAGGTTTGGACTAGGAAGTAAACTATCTTCAACTCTGAAGGAACATCCGAAGCATGTCAAACATTTGGAAACAAACATTTTACAAACATTTGACATAGTAGATTACATGTTATGTATCAGTTGATGTATTATAAGTCTAGGTAATTAAGTATAATTTTAATTTCAATATTTTTGTGTTTATTGTAAGAAGATATATGCTTTTCTTTTGAGTTATAATAACATCAATCTCTAGGTTCAGCCGAACAGACACACCATACACACACAGTCCTATATATAGAAATGAATTATATGGATAATGGTTTAAAAAACAAAGTATGAATTTAATACTATAATATTTACACAATGATATTGGCATGAATAAATTAAAGCTTTTATATAGCACAACGTTCATGCTTATAGCATGCCTAGAGCGGTATGGTCCAGTCTCATTTGTGGACCAGTAAGGGAGGGGGTAACTGGGAGAAGGTTTTCCGTGCTACCTCTAGGCGCTCAGTAAACACAAGTCTGCTCAGGTCGGGTGTCAAACCTCGAGCCCCATTCATAATAGCCAAGACAAGACAAGTTCAATCGTACTTAGCCTCTCTACCACGCTTCCCACAATAACAACAAGGTTAAACACCGACAGTGACCTTAATAGCATCAACCCCGGGCATCTCATAGTGGCGCCAGGATTTAAACGGTGGAAACTAGTCCGCGAGTCCGAAATGACCGTGTCACTAGAAATGGCATCGTCAAAATAGTCACAGAAGGACCCTTTGCCAAATAAAACACACTGTTCAATCACTTTGTCTATGAACTTAAGACTATTATTATTGAATCACCACACACCTTGAATTCGTGCTACTATAGATATTTTAATCGTGTTTACAGAACATGTAGTTAATTGTGTTTTTTAATTACATTTTTTTAGCTTCCCTTTCTTCTCTTGCATCTATTTTCAGCACGCGTTCGCACCATTCCACGATCACACTATGGTGCGAAAGACCGTAACAGTGACACCATTGTCTAACCGCACACACCAAACTGTTGGAGATGAGAAGACAGAAAAATATAGAGGTGCAGATCTTAGAGAGGAAGTGGAGATGGATTGGTCACACCCTTGGAAAAGATACCAACAACAGAGCTAGACAGGCCTTAGAGTGGAACCCCCAGGGCACAAGAAGTAGTGGAAGACCAAAAAGAAAATGGCGACGCAGTATACTAGAGGAAGCCGAGAGGACTGGAAAGAGCTGGGAAGCCATAAAAAAACTGGCAAGAGACCGTGGAAAGTGGCGTGTTTTTACTGAGGCCTTATGTTCCATGAGGAACTCAAAGGGAAAATGATGATAGTGGGATAAAACTTTACTGACATCAGTGTTAAAGTTATCATTGCAAACTTTTTTTTTCTAGGTCTAGGTATTCAACAGCAGAGTAATTGCTTTTGTTTGTGTCAGCCGCTGCGGCCTGAACTTTACTTCGCCTCTTGTGAATAATGCTGACGTCACATCTTGCGTGTTCATGACAAACTCAAATTATTCACAATTATCTGGGGAGACATAATTATGTTTCATTATTATTTCTTTTCTTATTATGGATGGAATATAACTAATACTTCTCTTAAATAACAATAATATAGATCATGATAATAACTGAACAGTTATGACAGTTATAATAACCCTATACAATTAAGTCTTTAGCTGTTCATATATAACTAGCACGTTGGTTTATTCTTGTTTAGTGTCTTCTTATATAATACAGACGTTACTTCAAAAAAGAAGATGATTATGTCCTACGCGTCATGCATTTAGTCATGCATTTAGTCATGCATATTGACCAATGACTTAAATTCTGGAGTTGGTCTGTTTTCAATGGTAGATTTAGTGTTGTTGTTATTATTTTTTCTTTCTCTACTAATAGAGAAGAGTGAGATTGCAACTCCACCCTTCAACTTATTAACAACCTGTTTGTACTTGGAACCACTGTTATCGTTTCAAGCTTTAGATTTGGTCACTAGGCATTGAACATGGACATACTCTGTCGTGGTTCTGTTTTAACATCCGAGATTGACGTAACATTGGATTTTTTTTTATAAATGGGTGGGGGGGGGATCTATGATTGGATTCTTTTTTTCTGTCTATCGGATATAGTTCGATGGTAACCAGCTGTCGTTCAGTGGTCACAGGGGCTTTATGTTCCAGATATTTTTGTTTTTATGTGCAATTTATAAATGCGTATGGTTGACAGAAACAAAGCAATAAGGAATATATTTTCGTGCACTTTTCAGCATTGTAGAATCAAATTTAGTTTTGGTTTAGGGTTAAAGTAATATTTGTGTTTTATTTTATTGGAAACAGTGACATTGCAATAAGGCGTCCTTGACATCGTCTAATTTGCCTATTTTATTCAAAACCTCTTCCAAACTTTTCGCACTTCATTTCCTGACGTTTTTCCCTTGGTTCCGTTATTACTGCATATCGCTTTTTTTCATCTTTTTCTCTCTCAAATAATTTTATTAGTTAAAAGGAAAAAGAAGATTTTAGACATTAAAATATATTTCAAGAGCAGATTCTCTTGACTCTGATTAACTCTTTGTATGAAAATAGCATTGTAATATATTGTTGTAACTCTGTAAGGCAGGCACTCAACGAAAGACAGGTCGGCAACAGTAAACGATGTATTTATTTATTATAACTAGTATAAGCATCAACGAATAGTAATAGTTACTAGTTAGACTTGGACGTCTGCTATAAAGTCACAGGGAGTAATATGTCTTAAGTTCTAAGAGTCCTACTTCATACCAGAACACAAAACAGACCACCGACACACTTCCCAGTGTCGCTCCAGGTCTCCCACACAGTTTCCTAGTATCACACAGGACAGCATTCAGCACCAGACTGTTCAGACTCCCATGACTTTTAGCCGGCTCACAACAGTCCTTCTTCCTGTCTCTATATGTCTTTCACTAGTCGTGTTCAGTAGTGCTCAGATGCGCACCATTAGTGTAGCGCGGGAGCGTGGTTACAACAATATTTATAATATATTTATCTATATGTAGTAATAGGACTACCCCCCCTTTCCTTGCTTGCTATCTACACGGCAGATGATATAAGGTTCATCTGTTTCTTTGGCCGACGTTTAAAGAAAGTATCATGTGGCCAGCACAACAACCAACTTAAAACCCATTTGAACTAGGTAAACTCATTGAGGTCCTAGAAATCCCGAAATTAAATACTACAGTCTACATCGACTTTCAAATCCTGGACCTATCGGTTGGAAAGCAAAATTCTTTACCGCTCAACCACCATACCCCATTAAAATATATATTAGATGTTTAGGTTTCTACCTCAAATGCTACGGTCTGTGGGCTTTTTCAGTACACTCCCCATTGATCTCAGACAGACAACATGCTACAGTACATTCAAGAAGAATGTTAAGACCTATCTGTTTAAAACTTGTTTAGATTAGTTTGTCATTTAAGCTCTCGTGTTTATGTTTGTAATGTTATCACATCGCCTTGAGCCTACATTTTTTTTGTTAACAGCGCTTTATGTATTAAATTATAATAAATTATATTATTTATAAAATAAAAAAATTCTCTTAGTTTTGTTAAAATTGCAAAATTAATAAATCTGGTTTTATAAAAGGTGAATGTAATGATCGCAGTTTTATCATATTGCAATGCATCTAGGTCAAACACTCAATGAAGGATCGAGGTAAAGAGACGAATATGCTAGGACCAATTTGTACAAATGCTCCTTTTTCCCTAGTGCTATATTAGAACATGGAATGGGTTGCCTGAGCTAGGCAGGAAAACCAGTGTCTTGGCAGAATTTAAGTCATTGGTTAATATGCATGACTGAATGCTTGACGCGTAGGACGTAATCATCTTCTTTTTTTGAAGTAACGTCTGTATTATATAAGATAAGATAAGGTAATGATGTTTATTATAGGTGATAAAAGATCTGAGACTATCACAATGAAGATAAGATAAGATAACTTTTATTGATCCAATCAAATGGAAATTTGGTTTGACTACAATTGACAACCTCAGCGTAACTACTGTACAATAACAATATAGATGCACAATATAGATGCACATACAAACGACATTCACACTCGAAAAACACATACACACTCATAACCAGAGCTTTATAAAATAGACTTCTATGAATTCTCGATGACAGAATGTGTTTTTATGTTAGTCATCCAGGGTCTATTTTTACTAAATGTTTTAATTTTCTTCTTTAGTACAATCATGTTTTCACAGAACTGGATGTACAAATTAACAGTTGTGGTAAGTTCATCTGTCTGGGCAGTTTTTTACAAACATGTCCCAATCTGCTCCAGACAACTTTAGCTGTAAAACAGCGTCGTCAGACCATGACTGGATGGACTGTACTTCGGGATTTGCTGTTTTTAAAACCGGTTTGTACATGGGTGTAAGATGGATCATTGTGAGGTCCGACTCTCCGAGGGGAAATAACGATCGAGATGTATAGGCCATTTTTATATGCTGGCAAGTGTTGAGCTAACGAAAGATGATTGAAATCTCCCATAACTAGTCGGACAGCATCATAACTTTTAGCCGCAGGGATGCCTGTAATGTCTAGTACAGTGTTTCCCAAACTTTTTCCTTAACGGAACACTGTGCACATTTGGAATATTCAGCGGTACACTTTACTTATTTTTTATAGAGATTTATTCATTGGTGGACTACTAGTTAATTATTTCAGTAGTTTGTAGAACACCTATTCAGGCCTTGCGGAACACTAGGGTTCCCCTGAACACAGTATGGGAAACACTGGTCTAGTATATGTTTTGCTGCTTTCTCTGTGTTGGCTGTGGGTGGTATATGCACAAGTATGACGTAAAATTGTGTAAACTCTCTCGGCAGGTAATATAGCCTGAGACTGTTACATAGTAGTTCAATATCGGTCGTGCACACTTTAGTTTTGATTGAGATATTGTTGACACAGCAGTACTGTTTATTGACATAAATGGCCAGCCCTCCTCCTCTTGTTTTGCCACTATCTGTTGTCCTGTCTGATCTGTACAAAAGAAACGCATCCAAGTCGACCGATGTGTCGGGAATAATTTCATTTAGCCATGTCTCAGTGAGACAGATTAGCGAGCTTTCATTTGGTAGAAATGTCTGCAGCAACAATCAAGTTCGTCCATTTTTGTTATTCAGTGAATATAAATGTCTATGGTGGCTGTGAGTTCATTCAGATCTGGCCTGCGGGGATCACTGTCGCTGCAACTGCCTTCCACTAATTTACAAGGTTCATACAGGGTTCACTATCTTGCCTCTAATACAGGTGGCGCTCTCTAACTTCTCACCATCTTGTCTCTACTATATTTTCATCTGGTGCGCACCAGCGTAGGAGCAGAGATATAACAATATGCTTTGAAATGATAATTGCAATTAGTATCTTATCTTATCGTGCACATTATAGACGTCACTTCAAAAGAGAAGATAATTTCGTCCTACTGTGTATCAAGGATTGGCCTCTTTAGTCACACAAGAAGTTGCAAAGGGAAAAGATCGTCTCTCGAGACGTAAAATGCCACAGACTTATTTCATGTAACAATCCAGTTACGCGTGTTAATCAATGACCTAAACTCTGCAAAGTCGTTGGTCTTCCTGACTGATTAAACAGCCCATTCCAACGACACTTGAGAAGACGAACCACTTGTATGACTTTGTCCTAGCATATGGAACAAGATACGTGTCTTTATCTGTGTGTCTATCTGTGTATTTTATTTGTTTTTGTAAGTTACTTTTCAGTGTTAATGTATCGCTTCTTTACTTTTTATTCTTCTGAACTGAAGCGTATAAAATGAGGGATTTTACTTATAGTGTTACTTTTGCTTAGTAATAATAATAATAATAATAATAATGTGAATATTCGTTTGTTATAAATCTCACTGCTGTATTTGGCGTTTGTTCTAGTTTCTTTGTGTTTTCTTGACTTGAGGGGGTCCCTTACACAGAATACATAGTCTAGTAAAAGTCAGACATTGAAAACTGCTCTCCTTTCCAAGGGGCCCGTACAAGACACTGGTCCCAAAACACCCCCAATAGAAAGAAAACTATATGGAGAGCTCTCTGATTTGGAATCTGAACGCTCCAACATGAAAATGAGAACGAGGAAGAAGAAGAAGACATTTTTATACTTTAATCCATGTCTTCTGTATTGAGAAACACAACCTTAAAACAAAACAGAGAGTGAATCCTCTTTTAAACGGTCTTCTGGTAACCCTAATCAAACGCCATTCCAACACAAACAAACCTCCAACGGCGACACATTTTACGGTGGGTTTTTTTTTTTTCGTTTTATTTTTCAAATTTCACTCGTTGTACAAATTGGTGTCGATGAATTAAATTTTAATTGATTTTAGCTCGTCCATCATGGTTCGACGATGACCAACCTCAAAGCTTCTCTGTAAGCGTTCAGCATAAACCCAGCCACCTGGGAGACAGAAGCACACGACAGAGCATCATGGCGTCGCACAAATTGCGCACAAATTGCTGAGGACAAGAGAACAGCGCTGGCAGAAGAAAAGCACAAGAGAAAGAAAAGCAAGGGCCAATGACACTAGCTCCAGCTGGAATAACCTGCCCAGTGTGCTCACATAGGTCTCACCAGCCACGCGAGGAAGGCATAAAACCCCAGTGCAAAGCCCTCAGCCCCCTGGATAAGAAAAGTGGTCATCACCGAACCACGATGGACGAACTAGACTCAATTAAAATTTTAAAAGTTCACTGTGTACAAGACAAAACATTTCATTAAAGGATAGTTAATGCACACGCCTTTATTTTCTTCCACATTTTAGCGTCCATTCCCTGTTTGACAATGACTTCACAAGGGGCAAGGGGAGATACTGCGACTGAGATGAAGGACGTGCTCGGTATTACTTCCCTTGGTGACTCAGTTCATTCGATTTACGGGGAGACAGTTCAGCAGGTTTGTCAAATGTATTTTTAGACGTATTAAATTAATTTGAATAATTGCTTAAATTGATTTAATATAAGCTGTACTCCCAGAATCATTGTTGTTGTTTTATTTCCAAAACAGTTGAATTCACAATCGCAAGCTCAACTTCTAACCGGAAACACCATCTTCATCAATCCTAGCTATCCCATAGTGCCAGAGTTCATTCAGGAGACAGCGAATAAATATTTGGCTAAAGCCGACAACATTGACATGGATGCCAACGGAGGACCAGAAAAACCAATCAACGATTACATTGAGAACAAAACGGGACACGTGATAAAGGATTTACTAGAACCAGGTAACCTATTTAAGAGAACCTTTTTTAATAAAGAATTTCTCCTCGCAGATGTACCTTTAGGACTTTGGTATTATTTTTTATAAATATATCCAGTGGCTGTTGGTATTGTTCCTCAGTTGGACCTATCATTCTGTAAAGTATAATGTTTGATTCTGACGACCAAGGATGAGTTTAATATTTCACATGACCACGTCAACCCTGAATTTACCTTAATCAAAGGCGGAAAACCGTGGTCCGCCGTGGTCTTTCTAAAATTATTTTTTTTTTCGTAGTCTTCGACAAGGGCTTTTAAATTTCTCTTAAATGTGTATCGCGACCATTATGAGAATTTCCAGCTGTTTTTTTTTTTAATGGTCATCTGCGTCCAGCTGCTTTCTTCTAGGCCAGTGAGAGTGAAATAGCGCCAAGGTTTAACTTTACGGCGCTTCTAAGGGGAATCATTCTTAGTTTTCTTCTTCTATGTAACTGTCCTACGAGTTGATTCTATATCTCTTGGAAGTCTAGGCCTATAAAGTCTTGCCTACATGAGTCCATGTGACTGCCTGAAAAGGCAGAGGCCACATTATTACATCCTTATTGCCAATGTCTCGTATCCAAGGATGCTTGGATTGGAAGCGATGCCAAAGGCCGAGTGCACCGGGAAAGCTTACCCATATTCCTTCTCTGTTTATGAATAAACGATCTTTTGTATATGCTTTGGATACTGTTTGTTTACTCTTCTTTTTTTATAAAACGTTGTTTTCTCCATAGGTGTGTGTATCTGCGAAATGGTGGGAGGTGCAATTGAATAGTTTTAAATTATGCATACTGAATAACTTTGGTTGAATATATTTTAAAAGCCAACCAAATGTAAACCTGAACGAGTACCCAATTGCTGGATACCAAATAAAATTGCTGAGGCCAAATATTATATTTGAAAAATTATAGTTATAATTGTGGTAATTTTGAAATGCATACTTCCATTCTACATTAAAGTAAAAAGATACTTCTCTTTTTGCAGCATTATATTTTCCCGTATCAAATTTTGAGTTTTCGTGAAATTTCGCTCCGTTGTAAATAATTAAATGTAATAGTTTTCTTTCATAAATTAAGGATATGTTTCAGGTGTAATCTGTAATGAACATTGTTTCAGTATAGGAACTGTAACAGATTCAACAGTGATGCTGCTAGTCAACAACCATCTTTTTCAACGGGACCTGGCACTCCCTTTTTGACCAAGAAGAAACAAGAAAGCAAGATTGTCGACCGCTAGACGGCACTGTGAAACAGGTAAGAGCAGACAGAAACATTTTTAAAAAAATATATACATAAGGGAAATAACAGAAACAGACAAAAAAAACTTCTGTCAAGCGTAGTGCATACATGTCACCATAAAAGGTCGAGAATTTTAGGTTTCCCCAGATAACTATAACATTTTCCATGTTCATAAGTTCTCCGCTAGCAGAGTGGTTAACGTGTTGCCTGGAGAAGCCTGAGAAGGCTTGAGCCATGAGTTCGAATGCTTTTTGATTGTCTAGATCTAATATAATTTAAATGACATGACAGGTCCAAACTAATTGATTCAATGCTTAATATAAGTTGCTGTTGTTTTTGTATTTATTTAATTGCGTATATCATTGTGTAGCAGTACGTGTTGAGAGCCATAACGAGGTGACAGAACACGAAGACACAAAAACGAAGGAAAAAAAGAGCTGAGGTGGGGCTAGTTGGGATAGAATGGACTGGGGTGGGGATGGGATAGTTGGGATAGGATGCTGAGACGGGGATAGTTGGGATAGAATGCTAAGACGGGGATAGTTGGGATAGAATGCTAAGACGGGGATAGTTGGGATAGAATGGACTGAGGTGGGGATAGTTGGGATAGGATGGACCGAGGTGGGGATAGGATAGTTGGGATAGGATGCTGAGACGGGGATAGTTGGGATAGAATGCTAAGACGGGGATAGTTGGGATAGAATGGACTGAGGTGGGGATAGTTGGGATAGAATGGACTGAGGTGGGGATAGTTGGGATAGGATGGACTGAGATGAGGATAGTTGGGATAGGATGGACTGAGATGGGGATAGTTGGGATAGGATGGACTGAGATGGGGATAGTTGGGATAGGATGGACTGAGATGGGGATAGTTGGGATAGGATGGACTGAGGTGGGGATAGTTGGGATAGGATGGACTGAGATGGGGATAGTTGGGATAGAATGGACTGAGGTGGGGATAGTTGGGATAGGATGGGCTGAGGTGGGGATAGTTGGGATAGAATGGACTGAGGTGGGGATAGTTGGAATAGGATGGACTGAGATGGGGATAGTTGGAATAGAATGGACTGAGGTGGGGATAGTTGGGATAGGATGGACTGAGGTGGGGATAGTTGGGATAGGATGGACTGAGGTGGGGATAGTTGGGATAGGATGGACTGAGGTGGGGCTAGTTGGGATAGGATGGACTGAGGTGGGGCTAGTGTGTGTGTGTTTATGCGGATGTGTTTTGACTATATTGAAGATGCATCTTGTTTGTGGGTGTGTTGTTGGGTGGATCCGGGACTGAATTGATTTCGCGTGTAGTCTGTATGTGTGTCTGCCACGTCGCAATATGAAGGTTTCAAAAACAAAACAGGTGAATGCAAAGAGTTCTCTTCTAACCCCTAACCCACGCCCTCCCCCCACGTGTCTATGTAGCAGTGCCTCGTTTTGGAAGTTGACCTGGAGTTACGTGAGACTAGCCTTAACGTGCGTTTGCGAGTCTGATTGAAGTTCGTTTGCCTGTCGGGTTAAGATGCACCTTAAGTTTGGGTTGATGTTCTTACTATACTTGTTATTGTCCCACTTTCTTCTTTATCTCTCTCCCACTTTCTTCTTTATCACTCTCCCACTTTCTTCTTTATCTCTCTCCCACTTTCTTGTTTATCTCTCTCCCACTTTCTTCTTTATCTCTCTCCCACTTTCTTCTTTATCTCTCTCCCACTTTCTTCTTTATCTCTCTCCCACTTTCTTCTTTATCTCTCTCCCACTTTCTTCTTTATCTCCCCCCCCCCTCCTAGATGTTGTGTAGTGTTTTTGTTTGTTTCCTTTCTCCTTTTTTTTTAATCATCCCCCCTACCTCCCCGCTTCCCTTAAAAATCCACACAAACTTTTCAGGCACAATTATAAAAGTATTGCCCGAACGTACAAGAAAGAAGCAGGTTTAATTCTCTGCAATAGGTTTTTGTTCCTTAGAATTATTCGAACAAATTCTAATGTTCTAATGTAACAAATGTTCTTACTATACTTGTTATTGTCCCACTTTCTTCTTTATCTCTCTCCCACTTTCTTCTTTATCACTCTCCCACTTTCTTCTTTATCTCTCTCCCACTTTCTTGTTTATCTCTCTCCCACTTTCTTCTTTATCTCTCTCCCACTTTCTTCTTTATCTCTCTCCCACTTTCTTCTTTATCTCTCTCCCACTTTCTTCTTTATCTCTCTCCCACTTTCTTCTTTATCTCCCCCCCCCTCCTAGATGTTGTGTAGTGTTTTTGTTTGTTTCCTTTCTCCTTTTTTTTTAATCATCCCCCCTACCTCCCCGCTTCCCTTAAAAATCCACACAAACTTTTCAGGCACAATTATAAAAGTATTGCCCGAACGTACAAGAAAGAAGCAGGTTTAATTCTCTGCAATAGGTTTTTGTTCCTTAGAATTATTCGAACAAATTCTACGTTACTTCACTGCAACAAATAGCTACTAGGAAATATACTCTTTTCTACATTGCCATGGCTGTAAAAAAATTTTTTTTGCTGTTACAGGTCATTGCTGTTATACATTTCTTTTGCTGTTACAAGTCATTGTTGTTACAAGTCATTGTTGTTACAAGTCATCGTTGTTACAAGTCATTGTTGTTACAATTCATCGTTGTTACAAGTCATTGTTGTTATATTTTTTTTGCTGTTACAATTCATTGCTGTTACAATTCATTGTTGTTACAAGTCATTGTTGTTACAAGTCATTGTTGTTACAAGTCATTGTTGTTATATTTTTTTTGCTGTTACAATTCATTGCTGTTACAAGTCATTGTTGTTACAATTCATTGCTGTTACAAGTCATTGTTGTTACAAGTCATTGTTGTTATATTTTTTTTGCTGTTACAATTCATTGTTGTTACAATTCATTGTTGTTACAATTCATTGTTGTTACAAGTCATTGCTGTTACAAGTCATCGCTGTTATATTTTTTTTGCTGTTACAATTCATTGTTGTTACAAGTCATTGTTGTTACAAGTCATTGTTGTTATATTTTTTTTGCTGTTATAATTCATTGTTGTTGCAATTCATTGTTGTTACAAGTCATTGTTGTTATATTTTTTTTGCTGTTACAATTCATTGTTGTTGCAATTCATTGTTGTTACAAGTCATTGCTGTTACATTTTTTTTGCTGTTACAAGTCATTGTTGTTACAAGTCATCGTTGTTACAAGTCATCGTTGTTGCAATTCATTGCTGTTACAATATTTGCGTAGGAAGGAAACTAATTTGTTGCTGGAGGCGAGCAGTTTTGATCGTATTTTTTAAAACTTGCATCTTACACAATTTGAAGATGTTCTGCAATCCACGACCCCCATCCTTCCTGGGCAGGTATAACCTTATGGTGGAGGACTTGGGGTGTAGGCATCGAAACTTGGTTAGTAATTTTCTAGTGAGTCTGTCAATGCCATTGTTATATCAACCTAGGGGATAATAACAACTGACCTCACAGACACCTTCAAGGCCCTTAACATCCCTAGGAACATCTTCGTTGCCTGTCAGAGGGCGGTACTGCTGCAGACCTGCCACATCACCAGAAAATTCCTCAGTGGAACCTGTTAAAGGGACTACGATGAATTTTGTTTCTCTTTAGCGAAACTCGACCCTGGCAGCGCCAGAGAATGACTACTCGTTTCATTTCTGACATAATAAAATAATAATAATCTTTATTGTCCGTATGGAAATTTGTCTTACAATTTGTGCATTACACCAAACAAAAAACATTATAACTATAAGAAACCAAAGTGTACATTCACACCATTGCTGTTCATTATTACATGTCATTGCTGTTACAAAATCCATTTCTGTCACAAGACATTGTTTAGTCGAGCTATTATAAATGTTACTGTTGTTACATATTATTGCTACTACAAGTCATTGCTGTTTAAAAAGTTCATTGCTTTTAAAAAGTGTTACTGTTACAAGCCATGCTGTTATAAATTTCAATTATTTATTGCTACATGTAATGGCTGTTATATATATAATTGTTGTTACAAGTTATTGCTGCTAGTTTCCTTAAACTGACAGAGAGCACCTGGCGATAGTCTGGAGATTTCTTACAAAGGCTCTGGGGAGACACATTGAAGAACAAAAGGAGATCCACTGCCGCGGACAGACGTAGCCACGTAAAATAGTGCACTCCTTCATAATCCTCAGCCTCGAAGCCAAGCCTTTGTTTTATATGTTTCTCACTTGTCAGCACTGTAGATTTTGATTTGATTTTGATTTTAGGCACATCGGCACAATTTAGGCCATGTCGTGCCTGCAGTCCCTTAAGGACTACTCTCTCTCTAAACAACAAGGGCCAAATTCTATACAGTCATATCATTAAAATCAAGGTCTATTCACAGTTAAAATAGTAAAGGTAGTAAAAATTTAATTATTTGGTAAAAATCTAATGTAAATAGTACATGTTCATAAATCATATCTTCGTAGACAACCCCACTTCCCGGATAAAGCCCAGTACCTTCCCAGGGTCGACATTATCAAATAGTTTTTTTAAGTTAGTGGCTCTAAAATATTTCTCCCTGACATCCTGGTATCTGGGGCAATCAACGAGGATAGGTTCCACGGTGAGTCAGCACTGTAGAATTAAATCTTGAAAGCACAGAACGCACAATGTATTAGACAAAACTAGAACACATACAAAATAGAGCTCTGAGGCTAATAACAAAACAAATATTCAAATCTGACTAGAGTAACACTATAAGTAGAATCACTAAATCTAGAGACACTTCAGGACAGAAGACTAAAAAGTATATTAGGAATAATACATATAACATTGAACCATCTCTACGTAATCCCAGCTGTCCCTATGGCTTATCAAAAGGATTCTTTTATCTACACTTCCGTATTTTTGTACACCGGATATACCAGAAGCTTGTTATCTAATGGATTTTCCTCCATGTTGACGCGTTGCATGATAGTTAAGAGTTGACAGCTATTTTTGCTCATTGCGTACATCGTCACCGTTATTTGTGTTGATAAATGGTCGCCTTATTGGAAGCAAACATCTTTGATTTATATTTACAGATCTAGTCATAATTGACTATATTTTTATCCTATTTTATAAACAATATACCCAGATCTAACTTTTAAAGGGCTATCCCTGTTTTCGAAAAAAGACGTGTGTGTTTATTTTGGCCAAAGCTTTTACATTTTAGGACTAGATCTAGATTGTCTTAATATATCTCGACTAGACCTGAGTCTATGAAACTTAAACTGTCTTAAGAGTCAACAGAACAAATAGATCTAGATCTAGATGTACATACGTTTATGTTTATAGAAAGCCATGTTACGTAAGTTAGTTACATAACAAAAATACAATAATCTAGATCTAATAAGTTAAATCTAATACGTTATATATGAAGCCTATTTAAAAAAACACCTCCTCTTTCTGTTTCGAAACATTATGGAAGTGCCCAGATGAATTACAGGTGTGAGTTTCCTTATTCTTGTATCGTACACCTTTTTCTCTAGTGCCTAAAGAGAATGGTATGAATTGGCTGAATCAGCCAGGAAAACCAACGGCTTAGCAGAGTTTGTCATTGATTGATGCCCATGACTAACGTACAGCGATGTCAAGATTTAAAACATCTATTGTAATATACTGAGGGTAAAAAAAAAATAAAAACATATATTATTGGTTTTCATATCACATACAAAAATGTCAATATTTGCCACCATTTATCTTACCTCCATCTGCCTGTCTGAACAAATTCTGGGAAAGATCCAAGCGGATTCTTACATTTCTTTTACCGATGGTTCATATCCCAAGGAGCTTGAATTAGAAGCGAGGCCAGTGGCAGAGCACACCCGGAAAACTCACTCATATTTCTTCATCAGCAGTGCAGGTGTCCATAAAAACGGTCCTTCGAAAAACGGTTTGTGGATAATGACATGTTTTGGGGGGCTTTCTTCCATTTCTACTTTTTTACTTTCTACATTTTGCTTCCCTATTGGTCTAACCGTCTCCTCTAACGACCGTTTCCCCCAGAGCGCTGCGGTGAGACTGAGAAGCTTTGCCCGGGTGTGCCACTGTAAGTCTAGAACTAGTTATTTAGAATCAGAAGATAAGATCACCTTTAAGTTGGCTTCACCTTTTTCCTTACTTCAACAAAAATGATTTGTGTCTAGAATATCTATATCAGTGGCGCACTGTTCATGGTATGACTCCTAGCACCCTTCCCACCTACGCTGATCTTAATGTCAAACCTCAGAGTAAAGGTACCTCAGGAATGATTCTGACAAAGTGGTCATTGATTCTTTTAGTGTTACTAAAGCGTTTATATATAAAACATATTTTTTGTATTATTTTTGTAGCTTCTAATAATAAAACTAGTGATGTTTTCGCCGCGGGCGGAGTCATTAGGAAACGTCCTGAGACGCCCATGGAAAGTGAAGAGGAACCAGCATCGAAGCGAATCAAGCTGTCCACTAACAGTGCCAACACTTTCAGGGCCTGCGCTGTAAGGAACGTAAGTCAAGTATGTTTTCAAGTAACTCGAAAATTATTCGACAGTAGTAGAGATGATAGTCAAATAAACGGTGACACCCGTTCATATGTTGTTGTTTGTTTGTTTTTAAACACTTAGATTTTCAATTTGATTTAGCGTTGTTTTGTTGTTTTTTTTTAAAAAGAAGTGCACAAAATTATGGTTTGTTTCATATCCGGTGAAGGCTAGGATTTTTTATTTCGGGATCTTTGGGCGTCCTTGAGTCCACCCAGCTCTAATGAGTATCTGACGTTAGTTGGGAAAAAGTAAAGGCGGTCGGTTATTATGCTGGCCACATGACACCGTCGTTAACGGCAGGCCACAGAAACAGATGACCTTTACATCATCTGCCCTATAGACCACAAAGTCTGAAAGGGGAACTTTGACAATCTCTAATTAATTTAGAACTTTGCTTTTTTTTCTCTACCACCAGAATTAGATGCGACCTTGACCTGGTTTAGAAAACCTTACATAACCTTATATGTTTATTTTAAATATTTAGAGATTTTAAAACGATTATATTATGGCCAAAACCTACCACAGCATGACGAGGTCGGCAGCGGGCAAATTTTTAACCTGATTTAAGTCTGGACGATGGTTTTGTGTTGTTTTTTATTTGGACTTGAAAAAAAACTTTTTTTTATATAGGGCCCTTCTTGGACCCTTCGTAATTTGTAAGTTAGGATATTTTTTGATAATGCTAAATATTACTTTCGGCCCCTACATTATATCTTATATTGTCACAGGTAAATCCGGCCCTGCATAATGTGATAGAATAAGAGGCTATGCTGCAAGTTGATAGCTTTTAGAGTTGTTTATATATCCTGACAAATGTATGTCGACATGTGTATGGTGATGAAGGAACTGAATAAAAGAATTGTTTTAATGCGTGTCTTCTTGCCGCTCTGGCATTTATCTTTCCTTTCAAGTGCACTTTGTAAACAAAAATGATGTTAGTTTTTTTTAGAGGTATCTCTTATGTCTGTGATGCACAAACTATGGTCCGCGGGCCATATTCGGCACGCAAAGCGAAGTCATCCAGCCTCTGCACACTTCAGTCCAGAAAACGCAAAAGGTTAAGCTTCACTGACAAAGGTCAGACACGCTAACAGAACCGTAGTCCTGTGCTACGGGCAGATTATTCAATCATTTATTGGCCTCCTTCAGTGTAGAACTTTGGTTCATCTCAAACACTTTTTCATATGGCTGTGGAGCCCTATTTTGGAGAGACACTCCCGTCCACATATATTGCAGGTCTAGGTGGCGTTCGCATTGGTTGGTAAGAGGAGCTGGCCATTTTCCGTATGTCACGCTTTTCTTCAAGCGCTGTTGACCATGTTTTCTCGCTGTCCATAGCTTTCTTGGGCAGGCACAGGCGCACCCAACACAACGGGCATAATGCTTGGCAGGAATGGCGTGGTGGCTGAGTCGTCAAAAGGCTAGGCTTCCGAACCAAGAGGCCTCTGGTTCGAAACCCATTGAAGACTTACGAGTCGGGGTAAAAGTAAAGGCGGTTGGTCGTTGTGCTGTCAACATGACACCATTGTTAATTAACATATGACCTTTACATCTTCTGTCCTATAGATTGCAAGGTCGGAAAAAGGAAATTTTCTGGTCATGTGGTATGTTCTTTGGGGGGGGGGGGGGGGGAATTTTCATTTGATTATTTGTTTAAAAAACTAAGCTTGATTTAATTCCTTTTTTTTTTCCGTGGACCTCTAGGTTAAACGTAATACGAGAGGCAACTGGAGGCAACTGCCCTATGTTGTGTTAAAGAAGATTTACTCTCTGCTGCCCAACAAGGATCGCTTCAACATGTCCTTGACCTGCCGAGCTTGGGGTGACCCCCTGACGACTCCCTCCATCTGGAGGAGTCTTAAGTTCAAGTTGGACAGAATAGAAGACGGGAGGACGGAGCAGTTTGTGAAGAAGGTGTTGCCATATTCTGTCAGGTACCTCAGCATTGACTGCGCAGGTGAGTCTTTTAAGATCAAGCAACTATTCTTGTGTTAGGCGTTTCCACGCTGTGTCTTATGCAGACACCTTAAACGGAGGCAACTCTCAAATAAGGAAATAAAAACACAGGCGAAAGGCCAACAATACAAGTTAGTCAACGCTGGTAGCGAATGTCAAATAAGAAGTTAAATAATAACGCAGGAAACCTTTGAATGGCGTCAAGCTAAATCTATGTTCATAAAAAGCTTCCTCTCTCTAAAGCCGTCAAAGGTAGTCGCTATTCTTCCTAAAATCCAAGTCTAGTTTTTAACTAGTCACGTCTTTTTCTCCAAGTCAAAACTTTCCCTTTCTATGAAACAAATAACGAAATTGTAATCGTGCCATAACACTAAATAATTGGTTAGAACTGCTAAGTTGGTTTCATTCCATTGGATCTTTTTACTCTCAGGAAATGACGTCATTGGTTCGATAAACGTTTCCATGAAAACTTTGACAGAGGCAAACAGAAATCTGTTTTTCTTGATCTTCTCGATCTACACGGGTTCAGAGGCTGGAGGGAGGGTTGCACTAATGGTCAAACATGAACAGTTTACTAATGGTCAAACATGGACAGTTTACAAATGGTCAAACATGAACAGTTTACTAATGGTCAAACATGAACAGTTTACTAATGGTCAAACATGGAAAGTTTACTAATGTTCAAACATGGACAGTTTACTAATGGTCAAACATGGACAGTTTACTAATGGTCAAACATGAACAGTTTACTAATGGTCAAACATGAACAGTTTACTAATGGTCAAACATGAACAGTTTACTAATGGTCAAACATGAACAGTTTACTAATGGTCAAACATGAACAGTTTACTAATGGTCAAACATGAACAGTTTACTAATGGTCAAACATGAACAGTTTACTAATGGTCAAACATGAACAGTTTACTAATGGTCAAACATGAACAGTTTACTAATGGTCAAACATGAACAGTTTACTAATGGTCAAACATGAACAGTTTACTAATGGTCAAACATGAACAGTTTACTAATGGTCAAACATGAACAGTTTACTAATGGTCAAACATGAACAGTTTACTAATGGTCAAACATGAACAGTTTACTAATGGTCAAACATGAACAGTTTACTAATGGTCAAACATGAACAGTTTACTCATGGTCAAACATGAACAGTTTACTAATGGTCAAACATGGACAGTTTACTAATGGTCAAACATGGACAGTTTACTAATTTTCAAACATGGACAGTTTACTAATGGTCAAACATGAACAGTTTACTAATGGTCAAACATAAACAGTTTACTAATGGTCAAACATGGACAGTTTACTAATGGTCAAACATGAACAGTTAACTAATGGTCAAACATGGACAGTTTACTAATGGTCAAACATGAACAGTTAACTAATGGTCAAACATGAACAGTTTACTAATGGTCAAACATGGACAGTTTACTAATGGTCAAACATGAACAGTTAACTAATGGTCAAACATGGACAGTTTACTAATGGTCAAACATGAGCAGTTAACTAATGGTCAAACATGGACAGTTTACTAATGGTCAAACATGAGCAGTTATCTAATAGTCAAACATGGACAGTTTACTAATGGTCAAACATGAACAGTTAACTAATGGTCAAACATGGACAGTTTACTAATGGTCAAACATGAACAGTTAACTAATGGTCAAACATGGACAGTTTAATAATGGTCAAACATGAACAGTTAACTAATGGTCAAACATGAACAGTTAACTAATGGTCAAACATGAACAGTTTACTAATGGTCAAACATGAACAGTTAACTAATGGTCAAACATGAACAGTTTACTAATGGTCAAAATGGACAGTCTACTAAGAAAGACGTGCATCTCCCCCCCCCCCTTTTTTTTACTATTAAAACCGTTTGAAATTTTCATACCTGGCGGTAAAACTATAAATAGCTAGCATTTTGGTGTTTCCGGTTTCATAAGTAGATCCAAAATGGAAGTGGAGAGGGGAGGGGGAGAGAACTAAATAAGCTGTCTGTCTGTCTGTCTGTCACTCTCTCTCTCTTTTTTTTTTCTAGAACCTTGCGAGACTAATGTTAGTTCTTTAACAAAACGAAGTTTCGTATGTATTAAACTAAATTAATTGCTTAGTTTCTGTGTGGAAAACTGAAAATAAAAAATCTTTTGGATAAATAATTAACAGCTGCAGTTTAGATTATGAAATTGCTTACTAAGGTGCTCGCTAAAAAAAAGATTTCTGGTAGATTCGCCATCTGAGCGCGAAAATTCGAGAGAAAAAAAAAAGCTTACTATTCCACCTTAAATTAAATTTTCTGACTATCCTCGAATTGGCGGTATAGCACTATTTTTTTTTAATCTTTATTTAATGAATAAAAATGTTTAATAGCATATACCATATACGATATACTACATCTGTTTTCTGGCAGAAGCTAAAGATGCCGTTATCAGAGAGAGAGACTCCTTGGCGTATTTGCAGGCGCTATTACGCTACTTTGTAGAGCAGAAGACAGACAAGCTCGTGTCTCTACGGCTGGCCAACCTGAGTCGAATTGTGGTTCGGTTGGCCAAGTTCAGCAAACATAAAGATCTGATGTTCACGCTGCGCCGCTTCCTAGAGATACAAACACGGTTGAATGTCCTGAATTTGTCATGCGCTGGTTTTACCCTGGAGCAAGGTTAGATGTTACTATTTATAAAACTCATTAAAATTATAACTCTCTCTCTCTCTCTCTCTCTGTGTTTAAACGTTTAAGAAGTAAATGAAAGTTAACAAACATGTTTAGATCCTGCGATCAATTGGTCGACGGTTAACAAAGACTAACTCTGTGGCATTTTTACGTCTCGAGTGGAGTTCAATTCCCCCTTGCAACATCTTGTGTGACTAAACAGGCCAATCATTAATACACAGCTGCGGTCACAGGTTGGGCATCTGTAATCACCTGGCGCCGTTGCCATTTCACCCTTCTTTCTACTACTGTTGTGTATGGCTTCTGCAATCCGGGACCCTTCCTTTATGCTAGCTCTCCATGTGGATCTATTCAGTGCCACTTTTTCACACCTGTTAGTATCGATTTTGAAGCGTTTTACTTTTTCACATCAAATGTCAGATACACACTAGAGTTGGATGGACCCAGGGACATTCTAAAAATGACGAAATTCGAAATCCCTGTCTTCATAGGGCCTTAAATCCAAGACTCGGTTCGGAAGCTATGGGCGTTACTGCTCAGATTTAGACGAGACTGGCTTTAATTATTATTTATAAAGAACAGAGCATCATGGCGTCGCGCTGTGAAAACTGGCGCACAGGTTGCTGAGGAAAAAAGAACAATGCTGGCAGAAGTAAAACGCCAGAGAAGAAAAGCAAGGCAAACGACACTAGCTATTGCTGGAATAACCTGCCCAGAGTGCGGACGAACATTCCGGGCTCACATAGGTCTCACCAGCCACATGAGGAGGCATAAAACCCCAGTGCAAAGCCCTCAGCCCCCTGGTCATCATCGAACCACGATGGACGAACTATACTATATATAAAGACCTACTAACTTGTATGCTTATCTAAGCTACTAACGCCTAAGCGGAAGGCGTTGTGCCTAGGTAGGTACCACTTTCAGGACGTTGTTGTCTGTTGTCTATGTGGGTTAGATGACGTATCATCTTTTTCTAAGTATAGCCTGGGCGTCATGTGACCAGCACGCAACACCATCTTTACTTCTCTACTGTAGTGAGGTGTCTATATGAATTGTGTGGACTTCAAAAATCCCGAAGTTCCGATTTGTACGCGATTTGTACTCGAGACCCTCGGTTCGGAAGCCACTCGGCCAACTTACTTTATGCCGTGCAACCGCCTAATCATACAACGGAACATCTGCGGAGGGGGGAGGGGGGTGAACATCAAATAGAGGAGTTTTCCCTGACGCCTTATAGGAAGCGTGGGAAGACAACTCAACTTAAACTAAACCTGCAATTAGATTTCTAGTCTACATCTAATTCTCACCCTTGCCTCCGAGTACTGACAGAACAAATTTCTATATGTTTTCAACCAGCAACGAATTGTTTGTTTTTTTTTACATCTCTAAGGTACTGCCATGCTGACCAAGGTGGGCCGCTCTTGCGGATCCAAAATAGAAAAGTTGATTATTGATGGCTTGTTCGCACAAGAAGAAAATAAAGATCGTGCGGCAGTCGTGTTACTGGAGCCATTCAGATTATTTACGGAAGTGACGTGTGAGTGGAACTTATCTTATAAATTATAGACATTACGTCATAGGCGTATCTCTGAATTAAGCTCTTCGTACTGTCTAATTGGAGACTGTAAAATCATTTTTTGTAATAGCTATTTTCCAAGGGTTAATAGTGACGTATACCAGTTTTACCCGGTCCGAGATGCTGGTCAAGATGGCTTGATAGCATTTAAACTACATAACACGGAAAGAGTGTGTACAATGCAATGGTTCTGAGATGGGGTATACATTCATACAGTGATTAAAAGATACATAAGTGTGTTCGTTTTTTAGTAAATACAATTTGGTTATGATGCCTGTGTGTAGTCGCTGAATGAACTCTTTATGTTGTGTCTGTTGTATTGATGTGAATGTTTCTGTTATGTTGCCTTTATATGAGAAACGAGTCCTTGTAATCACAACAAATTAGTCTTAGTCTTATATACTGTAACACTCCTAATGTACTGTTTCCCTTGACAGCATTGACGCTGAGCTATGAATACCTCTGTGACGATGTCCTGGATGCATTCGTCAGCTATGGTCAGCTGGAGCAGCTACGTATTTACGTGGAAGATGTCAGTCGTCTGGATCGGCTTACAAGCGAGTCCTGGCAAGTACTTCGAGATGAGTGCCCCAATTTGGAGGTCCATTTCGTCTTGCGTGTAGGTAACATGCTCGTTTAGATAAAACAGTTTAAATAACTTTTTTTTTAGCTGCAGCATTACAAGACAGCTATTTTTTTTAGCTCCAACATTACAAGAGAGCTAATTTTTTAAACTCCAGTATTACAAGAAAATCGATTCTTTTTAGCTCCAACATTATAAAAGAGTAACTTCTTTTTTGCTCCACATTACTAGAGAGCTAATTTTAATAGCTCCAACATTATAAGAGAGGAGCTACTTCTATTTACCACCAACATTACAAGAGAGCTAATTCTTTTTAGCTCGACCATTACAAGATAACTACTTATTTTTAGCTCCAACATTAGAAGAGAGCTACTTTCTTTTAACTCCACCATTACAACACTGCTCATTCTCTTTAGCTCCAATGTTGCACTGACATGTATATTTAGCTTGATTAATGGATGTGTGAAACCTGTGTATTTCTATTTGACGTGTGTAGCTTTAAAGTACCAATATTACATGTGAGGGATTAGCTCTAATATTACATGTGAAGGATTAGCTGCAATATTACATATGAAGGATTAGCTCCAATATTACATGTAAAGGATTAACTCTAATATAATATGTAAAGGATTAGCTCCATTATTACTTTTGTAGGATTAACTTTAATATTACATGTGAAGGATTAGCTCCAATATTACATGTGAGGGATTAACTCCATTTTACTTGTGAAGGATTAGGTTAAATATTACATGTGAGGTATTAACTCCAATATTACATGTGAAGGATTAGGTTAAATATTACATGTGAGGAATTAACTCCAATATTACATTTGAAGGATTAGCTCCAATATTAAGGGTAAATTGTTTTAAGCTCCAGTATCAAACGTGTCTTACTTGTTTATATAGTTTCATAATCACATATGTGTTAGTTGTTTTTTTTAGCTCCATTATAACATGAGTGTAAGCTGTTTATTTAGCTTCAATATAACATGTGTGTAAGCTGTTTATTTAGCTTCAATATAACATGTGTGTAAGCTGTTTATTTAGCTTCAATATAACATGTGTGTAAGCTGTTTATTTAGCTTCAATATAACATGTGTGTAAGCTGTTTATTTAGCTTCAATATAACATGTGTGTAAGCTGTTTATTTAGCTTCAATATAACATGTGTGTAAGCTGTTTATTTAGCTTCAATATAACATGTGTGTAAGCTGTTTATTTAGCTTCAATATAACATGTGTGTAAGCTGTTTATTTAGCTTCAATATAACATGTGTGTAAGCTGTTTATTTAGCTTCAATATGACATGTGTGTAACATGTTTTAACTCCAATTTGACATGTATTTTTCTATTTTTTTCAGCTCCAATATTACATTATGTCATTTGTTCGTTAAACTCCAATTTTTCATTTGTGTTTGTTGTTGTTTAAACTCCCAATATTTCCTGTGCGCTATTTGTTTCTTTAACTCCATAAACACAAGTGTTTTTGTTGTTTTTTTTTTTGCCTAACCAAGACCAATCAATATATATATATGACCTGAACACTGACCAACGATGTGGTAACCTGTGAGCAGTGTAGAACATTAGCTCGTTGCTACCTCACAGGCCCTGATGTTATACCCGTGAAGCGGCAACGAGCTATTGGCCTAAACTGCTCGCATGTTTCGACGCTGCTGGTCAGTGTTGAGGCCTTCTCTAATGATTGCTGGATAAGTGTTCCGCTAGTTAAACGGAGAGTGTTGGTTGTTTAGTTAAAATATTAATGAAGTTATTTGGGTGTAAATAGGCCTATATAATTATGTAATGAATTTGTTGTCACTATAACACTATTTTATGTCTATCCTCATGTCTTTATTTTTTTGGTTTTTTAGTTAAAATATTATTGGAGTTATTTAGGTGTATATAGGTCTACATAAATATGTCATGAATTTGATGTCACTGTAAGATACTTTTGCCTCTATCCTCACGTCTTTCTTTTTTTTTTTTTTGGTTGTTTGGTTAAAATATTAATGGAGTTATTTAGGTGTATATAGGCCTACATAAATATGTCATGAATTTGATGTCACTGTAAGATCTCTCTATTCTAACTTTTTTTATTCAGAACGTCTTTCACCACCTGAAATTCAAGAGAATCATGCTGCATGGCATCCCGCTGGTTTCACTAGACTGGGAATTCAAGAAGGACCTCTCTGACAGTGACTGGGATGATCAAGACGTGTGTTTATGTATGAAGTATACAGCCATACACTTCCATGTAAGCTTTTTTTTTCTATTCTTACATGCTGACCACTCTGCTAGTGAGGTGCTTATAAAAATAGAAGATTCTATAGTTATCTAATATTTGTTACAAACTTAATTTAAAGCAGTGACCTGTAAAGGGGACTAATTCAGCTTATACCACCACTTCAGTCAAGTACAATTTCTTTCCCTTTTTGGAAATACCAAACAAAATAATTAATTAACAATAGTTAATAAACTAATCGGTTAATGTTTTAAATTGATACTTGTGTTGTCTTGTGGAAGTGACTTATTAGGAGAAACTGATGAATGATTATACTGTCAAGATATAGAACATTTTGTGGTTTTATTTAAATAATATTAAAGTAATTTTAAAATGCGATCGCTTGGGTGTATAGCTCATAACACTATGGGCACGGTGGCTGAGTGTTTAAGCGCTTGAGTTCCGAATCTGGAGTCCTGGGTTCGAATCTCGATGACGTCTGGGAAAATCGACAATTCTTAACGAGCGCCTGAGTCCACACAACTCTAAGGGGTAAAGAAAGTAAAGACGGTTGGTCGCTGTGCTGGCCACATAACACCCTGCTAGTTGACCGTTAGCCAAAGAAACAGAAGACCTTAACATCGTATGCCTATAGACCGGAAGGGTTAAAAGGGGAACTTTTTATTTTTATTTTGTAGGTTTGCTCCCCCAATACTATCAATTTTTTACTAAGCTTATTAACAACTCGAATCGTGGTGAAGACTGGGTTTTTTATTTCGGGATCCTTGGGCGCATCTGAGTCTACCCAGCTCTGGTTGTTGTGCTGGCCACATGACACCTTCGTTAACATTAGGCCACAGAATCAGATGACCATTACATCATCTGCACTATAGACCACAAGGTCTGAAAGGGGAAACTTTACTAAACTACTATATCAACTTACTTTGTCTTTATATATATATATATATATAAAAAGTGTGTACATGTCATTCCTCCCACACCCATTCTCGGATCAAGCTGAAACTTTGCACAATTATGTATTGACACAGATTAGACGTGAATCCATTAAAAAAAAAGAAAGAAGTAACCACAACACTGTCTCTCACGTAATCTTCCACCAAGCTGATACCGGTACTTTAAATCATTATTCATTGTACCTAACAAAACATGAATCAATTAACAAAGCTGCTTAATTAGTCCATTAATTGTTGATAATTAGTTATTTTGTTAGAGATAGAGTAAGAAAAATAACTTGTATATTTTTGTTTATTGGTAGATGTAGTTTTAATGGCGGAGTTCTTCCCCTTTAGAAAAGCTTCGCCTTTTTTTTTTCCTTTTCTCTTTTTAATGACTAGTATAAAAGCATATTTAGTTTGCTTTAATATTTCAACATAAAGTAGAAACTGATATATAGGTTTTAAATGTATAGGCTACTCCCCTTTGACATTTTTATTACGCGATGTTCTAAGTTAATCATGAAGAGGGTGCAAGATTATCATTGCCCTTTATTCAATATCTCCATTTGCGGTTAAACCAGCGACCCCTTTTTACAAATCCCCCCACTCTGCTGCGACCCCCACCCACACAGCAGTAGAAGAATAGACAATAACAATCCATTTATCGATTGTCTTTGGCGACCCCTAGCAAATCGTCAATCGAACCAAAAAGGGGTCGCGACCTACAGGTTGAGAACCCCTGGGTTAAACGGTTATGGCTTTTGGCTTCGCTCCTTGACGGAATCAAACTCTGGACTAGAATCAGCAATTGAAAAGTTGTACCACACTCAGAAGTTAAAGGATGATGAGTCTTAAGAAGTAATGCCCAAACTAAGGCCCGTGTTCTAAATCCGGCCAGAAAAGCTATTCGACCCCTCTAAACTCCTCCCACGTAGCTAAACTTAGGACTGGGCGGCTTTTTGCAATGACAGGAGTATCGAAAATTTAAATATGCCCTGCCCAGGAATATGTTCAGTATCAAACTAAGTTAACAACAATCGTATTTGTATAGAGACAAGTTATGTTAACAATATAGTGATACTCCAGTAAGAACTGCTAATTAAAGATGAAAGATAAGAAATAATAATTTTGATGATGTAACATTGCCCTCGATAAGTCTAGGGGCGAGGTAGCAACAAATAATATAAGATTTAGTGTTTTTTTTTCAAACAAGATTATTACTATTTAAAGGTATTCTAGATCTTATAGGTAATTTTTTTTTCGTCATTAGAGCACAATACGTCACATCAATCTAACTGTGGAGTTTTGCTTCTTTGAGCTCAGATTGGTGTTTTTGGAGATTGTCAAGAGGTCAGTCGATAATGTTTTTCCGCCAAATTGAATAATAAGAGGAATTGGTTGCCTTGCGAAGGTAAAACATGTGGGCATTAGCTATGGTCGGAAAGATGTTGCCCACACAGCAGTTCTCCCCTTTTCGCGCAGCTGATGTGTACGAACGAACGTCAAGACGATACAGTTTCTGATCAGCAGCGTAACAGGCTCTAGCAGGTTGAATCACTTGTGCTGCAGGCACTACCAGGTTGAATCACTTGAGCTGCAGGCTCTACCAGGTTGAATCACTTGTGCTGCAGGCACTACCAGGTTGAATCACTTGAGCTGCAGGCACTACCAGGTTGAATCACTTGTGCTGCAGGCACTACCAGGTTGAATCACTTGTGCTGCAAGCTACCTAAGCGTCGACGGCTGTTATTTTTCTTCATGATTGACTCATGAAGCCTTTCCCTTTTTTTGGGTAGGCAGCAGAGGTTTCAATTCAGAGACTAACATCCTCTCCTACCCAAAGCTTACTGGTTTAGGCCCCAGTTTCACGCCTTTGTCATATCTGTTCCGCCGGACCCTGCACGTGAAGGCCAGAATATAGACTGGTTTTTAAAGTGTATTTGAGACGCGTGCCATTGGTAGCTAGTGCGGGTGTTTATTTTAATCACTACTTTCGAAATTGACGGAGGCGGTGTGGCTCGGGTTCGAAACCTGGTGAAGTCTGGGATTTTTCATTTCGAAAAATTTAGTGCGCCTCTGATTCTACACAGTTTACATGGGTAACTGATTTAAGTTGGGGAAAAGTATAGACGGTTGGTAGTTGTACTGGCCATACTACACCCTCGTTATCAGTACCCTCGTTATGAGTCGTTATCAGTACCCTCGTTATCAGCAGCCTCGTTATCAGTACCCTCGTTATCAGCAGCCTCGTTATCAGTACCCTCGTTATCAGTACCCTCTTTATCAGTACCCTCGTTATCAGTACCCTCGTTATCAGTAGCCTCGTTATCAGTAGCCTCGTTATCAGTAGTTATCATATTATCAATTAACCTGTAATTTGCAACTAGGCTTGCGTAGTCATGTGAAACACTGCACTCATTCTTAATCATCCGAATCGAAGACATTTTCTGTATTATTATCATTAAACCTGTAATTGTAAATTAATTAATATTTTTCATAGTAATGCTGACATTGTTATTCTGTTGTTTTACTAATTCATAATCGCTTCTACCTGCTACAACCATGGACACATTTTTTTTTTGTTTCGTTCGAAGGTGTTTGAAAATTGAGACAGTGTCCCTCAATGTACCGTACGATCTTTGTTTTAAGAGGATTTTGGCCTGCGGTACACTCTGGGCCTGCATTGAACAGCCCAGGACTCGGCTCCGGGAATTGAACTACAATGGGGTCAATATCCACCTGGTTGGATCAAAGATGCACATGTCAATCAAACGGTTGATAGAAATCACTACTGTGAGTAATCTGAGTGCACAATTATTTGTTTTTATTTTGGGAAATGGCTTCTTTGAGCACAATCATCATCTCCGGGTCACTGAATGGTCTGTGGGGTACCGTCCTCCCCATGTTATGGAGTTACTCGGCCTAGGATAGGGTGTTGAAGTCCCATGATATGGTGTTGTCCTCCACAAGATATAGTGTTTTCCTCTCTAAGATATGGTGTTTTCTTCTCTAAGATATAGTGTTTTCTTCTCTAAGATATGGCGTTGTTCTCCCCCAAGATATGGCGTTGTTCTCCCCCAAGATATGGCGTTGTTCTCCCCCAAGATATGGTGTTGTCCTCCCACAAGATATGGTGTTCTCCTCCATAAGATATGGTGTTGTCCTCTCTAGGAAATGGTGTTGTCTCCTAAAGATATGGCGTTGTCCTCCCTAAGATATGGTGTTGTCCTCCATAAGATATGGTGTTGTCCTCCCTAAGATATGGTGTTGTCCTCCCTAAGATATGGTGTTGTCCTCCCTAAGATATGGTGTTGTCCTGCCAAAGATATGGCATTGCCCTGGCAAAGATATGGCATTGTCATCCCTAAGATACGGCATTGTCATCCCTAAGATATGGCATTGTCATCCCTAAAATATGGCATTGTCATCCCTAAGATATGGCATTATCCTCCCTAAGATATAGTGTTGTCCTCCCTAAGATATGACATTGTTCTACCTAAGATATAGTGTTGTCCTCCCTAAGATATGACATTGTCCTCCCTAAGATATGGCATTGTCTTCCCTAAGATATGGCGTTGTCCTCCCTAAAATATGGCATTGTCATCCCTAAGATATGGCATTGTCCTCCCTAAGATATAGTGTTGTCCTCCCTAAGATATGGCATTGTCATCCCTAAGATATGACATTGTCCTCCCTAAGATATGGTGTTGTCCTCCCTAAGATATGGCATTGTCATCCCTAAGATATGGTGTTGTCCTCCCTAAGATACGGCATTGTCCTGCCAAAGATATGGCATTGTCCTGCCAAAGATATGGCGTTGTCCTCCCTAAGATATGGCATTGTCCTGCCTAAGATATGGCATTGTCCTGGCAAAGATATGGCGTTGTCCTCCCTAAGATATGGCATTGTCTTCCCTAAGATATGGCATTGTCTTCCCTAAGATATGGCATTGTTCTACCTAAGATATGGTGTTGTCTTCACTAAGATAAGGCATTGTCTTCCCTAAGATATGGTGTTGTCTTCCCTAAGATATGGCATTGTCTTCCCTAAAATATGGCATTGTCTTCCCTAAGATATGGTGTTGTCTTCACTAAGATATGGCATTGTCTTCCCTAAGATATGGCATTGTCTTCCCTAAGATATGGTGTTGTCTTCCCTAAGATATGGTGTTGTCTTCCCTAAGATATGGTGTTGTCTTCCCTAAGATATGGTGTTGTCTTCCCTAAGATATGGTGTTGTCTTCCCTAAGATATGGCATCTTCCCTAAGATATGGTGTTGTCTTCCCTAAGATATGGTGTTGTCTTCCCTAAGATATGGCATTGTCTTCCCTAAGATATGGTGTTGTCTTCCCTAAGATATGGTGTTGTCTTCCCTAAGATATGGTGTTGTCTTCCCTAAGATATGGTGTTGTCCTCCCTAAAATATGGCATTGTCATCCCTAAGATATGGCATTGTTCTACCTAAGATATGGTGTTATCTTCACTAAGATATGGCATTGTCTTCCCTAAGATATGGTGTTGTCTTCCCTAAGATATGGTGTTGTCTTCCCTAAGATATGGCATTGTCTTCCCTAAAATATGGCATTGTCTTCCCTAAGATATGGTGTTGTCTTCACTAAGATATGGCATTGTCTTCCCTAAGATATGGCATTGTCTTCCCTAAGATATGGTGTTGTCTTCCCTAAGATATGGTGTTGTCTTCCCTAAGATATGGTGTTGTCTTCCCTAAGATATGGCATCTTCCCTAAGATATGGTGTTGTCTTCCCTAAGATATGGTGTTGTCTTCCCTAAGATATGGCATTGTCTTCCCTAAGATATGGTGTTGTCTTCCCTAAGATATGGTGTTGTCTTCCCTAAGATATGGTGTTGTCTTCCCTAAGATATGGTGTTGTCCTCCCTAAAATATGGCATTGTCATCCCTAAGATATGGCATTGTCCTCCCTAAGATATGACATTGTCCTCCCTAAGATATGGCGTTGTCCTCCCTAAGATATGGCATTGTCGTCCCTAAGATATGGCATTGTCATCCGTAAGATATGGCATTGTCATCCCTAAGATATGGTGTTTTCCACCCTAAGATATGGTATTGTCCTCCCCAATATATGGTGCTGTTCTCCCTAATATATGGTGTTGTCTACCCTAAGATACGGTGTTGTCTACCATAAGATATGGCGTTGTCCTGCCTAAGATATGGTGTTGTCTACCCTAAGATATGGTGTTGTCTACCCTAAGATATGGTATTGTCCTCTCTAAGATATGGTGTTTTCTACCCTAAGATATGGTATTGTCCTCTCTAAGATATGGTGTTTTCTACCCTAAGATATGGTGCTGTTCTCTCTAATATACGATGTTGTCCACCACATACTATGGAGTTGCTATCTGGCTCTAAAACTCACAACACAAATTAGATATCTCGTTCATAGATATCTAGGAGTGCCACTTTCTGCAGGGGGCGGGGGCTCAGGGACATAACAGAATAAAAACCTGACAGAATGAAGACTTGACAGAATGAAGACTTGACAGAATAAAGACCTGACAGAATGAAGACTTGACAGAAAGAAGACTTGACAGAATGAAGACTTGACAGAATAAAGACCTGACAGAATGAAGACTTGACAGAATAAAAACCTGACAGAATGAAGACTTGACAGAATGAAGACTTGACAGAATGAAGACTTGACAGAATGAAGACTTGACAGAATAAAGACATGACAGAATGAAGACATGACAGAATGAAGACTTGACAGAATGAAGACTTGACAGAATGAAGACATGACAGTATGAAGACTTGACAGAATGAAGACTTGACAGAATAAAAACCTGACAGAATGAAGACCTGACAGAATGAAGACCTGACAGAATGAAGACTTGACAGAATAAAGACCTGACAGAATGAAGACTTGACAGAATGAAGACCTGACAGAATGAAGACTTGACAGAATAAAGACCTGACAGAATGAAGACTTGACAGAATGAAGACCTGACAGAATGAAGACTTGACAGAATAAAGACCTGACAGAATGAAGACTTGACAGAAAGAAGACTTGACAGAATGAAGACTTGACAGAATAAAGACCTGACAGAATGAAGACTTGACAGAATAAAAACCTGACAGAATGAAGACTTGACAGAATGAAGACTTGACAGAATGAAGACTTGACAGAATGAAGACTTGACAGAATAAAGACATGACAGAATGAAGACATGACAGAATGAAGACTTGACAGAATGAAGACTTGACAGAATGAAGACATGACAGTATGAAGACTTGACAGAATGAAGACTTGACAGAATAAAAACCTGACAGAATGAAGACCTGACAGAATAAAGACCTGACAGAATGAAGACTTGACAGAATAAAAACCTGACAGAATGAAGACTTGACAGAATAAAAACCTGACAGAATGAAGACTTGACAGAATAAAGACCTGACAGAATGAAGACTTGACAGAATAAAGACCTGACAGAGTAAAGATCTGACAATAAAAGATCTGACAGAATAAAGACCTGACAGAGTAAAGATCTGACAGAATAAAGATCTGACAGAATAAAGATCTGACAGAATAAAGACATGACAGAGTAAAGACATGACAGAATAAAGACCTGACAGAATAAAGCAATGACAGAATAAAGACCTGACAGAATAAAGCAATGACAGAATATAGACCTGGCAGAATAAAGACCTGACAGAGTAAAGACATGACAGAATAAAGACCTGACAGAATAAAGCAATGACAGAATATAGACCTGACAGAATAAAGACCTGACAGAGTAAAGACATGACAGAATAAAGACATGACAGAATAAAGACCGATACGCTTTATTAGAAAATATATTGGAAATACATTTTAGTCCCATAATTTTCTGTACTTATATATTGACGTCAATATACATTTGTCTCTCTTAGGTTGAAAAAAGTCCTTTCCACAACTTAAAAGGAATGATTAGCTTAGGCATACGTCTGCCTCGTTTTAGAAGATGAGGAATAGAGCCTGTTATTTCAACGCCACTTTGTGGCTGCCTGATTGCCATAAGTAATAGAGCCTGTTATTTTAACGCCACTTTGTGGCTGGCTGATTGCCATGAGTAATAGAGACTGTTATTTCAACGCTACTTTGTGGCTGCCTGATTGCCATATTTTGTTATTATCTCATTTAGCTATTTATATATGTATTGTTATGTTGAGAGTGATAGATGGAATGAATATTTTATATCACTTTTTATTTTACTCATATGAATACCCACGCCTAATAGTTCTAAACTCACCTTTATAATAAAAAATATTCTTTAATGACATTACACCTTGTCCTTGTTGTTTTTTTATATATTTTATTTATACTGTTACACTCTAGTGCAAAAATAAACCAAAGGGAACTAACACATTTTTATCCAGATACTTAGCATTACATTTCCTTTAAATCTTCATTACATTTAAACACAAATACCAAAGTTTTATCTAAAGATCTCAGTATTGGAAGCTATTGTCAACAAATTCTTTAGTCTCTACCCCTTCAGCAGTAAATACTATTTATAGTTATCCGGATAATTGCTATATAATCAATCTCCGACAGACTTTTCTTCTTCTTCTTGAAACTGTCAGGTAGAGTTGAGCGTTCGACTCTTGGAACTCTAGGCCAGCAAAAGTGAGCAAGAGCTCCCTTTCACCGGCCTGTTCTGTCTGGCGGGTGGGTCAGACTCGCGGCAAAAAAAAAGCCCATGCCAGTACAACAGACACGAGAATCTCTTGTATCGAGCATGTGTAATAACAAGGAGTACCCTTACTGGTCAAATTATGTTTCAAACTTTGCAACTTGGTTATGGCGACCTAAGTAAGCAGATTCTAACAAGCCTGAGCATCCTGCCATTATATTTCCATTGACTCACCCACATTTCCACTTTTTCAGCATTTGTCAACAACATTTTGTTTTAGGATATGATTCTGGAAATGTTTCGTCCTAATTACTCTGTCCTGTATTGCTCTAACAAAGCCTTCTGTTTCAATGTAAAGATGACCTGCTATGAGCCATGTTAAGGAAGCAGCCTTGACAATGTTGCCCCCATCTAATTAGGCCGATGTTCCGTGGAGTGTTTTCTTCTTCCCGTTGGCGAATCTCGTGCCCGACCTCGTCCAAACCGACATTAACACCATTATCATTGTATTATTATTATTTATATATTGCTTTACTAAGTTGTAGGAAGAAGGGTTTTATTTTCTATAACTTGTTTGTAAATGTTTGTTTGTCAAATGTTTTACATGTTTCGGATGTTCCTTCAGAGTTGAAGATAGTTTACTTCCTAGTCCAAACCTCCCGCAGGACGACGGGGGATGGGAGCGGGCAGGGTTTGAACCCTCGACCGTCGATAAATCTGAACGACAGTCCAGCGCACAAAGTCTGTATAACATATTTATGCCAATGGATTGTAACGAATTTTTTCTAATGTAACTAGAGTCATTTTGGGGTGTCGTTCAATATCAAAAAAAAAAAAAATCCTACGCGAGATAACAAAAAGGCATTAAAAAATACTCTGCTTTCATAGTTAATCTTATAATATACTAATTTTCAAACAATATTGTATTATATGTACATCTCTGTAATACATGCAATGAAATGGAAATAAACTCTACTAAGTTAAATTATCCTGCGTATATTGCACGCTGATCTGCTACAAAGAAATGTCTGTAATTCAAATACTTTAAAAGAAAACACTACACTTATCTTAGAGGAAAAAAATCCATATTTATAGCTATCGATAATGTAAAATTTATTTCCTTTTTTGATATCAAACAAACTAATTAGTTGCCAATAATTAATTGACTAGTTGATTATTTTTTCCAATTGCTATATGTTTTGTTAGGTACAATAAATAGTTTTGTAAAGTTTCAGCTTGATCAGGGAATAGGTGTGGACAGACATAGTGGATATAATCTTTAAAAAATACAACAGATTTATTCAATAGAAGTTTACATTGATAAGTAAAGTTGTTACAGAGACATTGGGACGTCAAACTAAACAATGTGTTCAACTCCAATTGTGCTTTTACCAATACAAACACCTTCATCTTTATCTATCTGATTTCCAGAATGGTTGTGTGGGTGACCAAACCAATAGCCTAGTCCTGATATAGGTTGCCCCCATATAAAGATTGGAGAACCACTGCTTCCTACGCATGTTGCATTGTCATAGCTGTAACGACACCAGACTTGATTGGGTCTCACTTCTTTCAGGATCTTCCTTTTCGGTGCCGATGCAAAGTCACGTGTTTTTCCGACGCTCATTCGTTTGGCCCATTGATGTGGATGTCCGAAAATGACCACCAAATTGACATCTCTATACATTTGTTCTTGAGATTTCTTGTACAGCTCAGCCATAAGCTTTTGATATTTTTTCACAAGATTTTCTAGCTTCTCGATTAATTCAGGATCATCAACTACACATTCAAAGGCACACCAGTCATTTTCAAATTCTAGATCTTTGTCTGTCTCTATAAGTCTGTCGCCGATCAATTGGTTTGTGAAGTCTATGTGATCCATTGGATCTCCTTCGCTAGAAGTGCTGCTTTTGTCAGCGTCACCTTCTTGAGAACATTTGCTGCTTTTGTCAGCATCATCTTCTTGAGAACATTTGCTGCTTTTGTCAGAGTCACCTTCTTGAAAACATTTGCTGCTTTTGTCAGAGTCACCTTCTTGAGAACATTTGCTGCTTTTGTCAGCATCATCTTCTTGAGAACATTTGCTGCTTTTGTCAGCATCATCTTCTTGAGAACATTTGCTGCTTTTGTCAGAGTCACCTTCTTGAGAACATTTGCTGCTTTTGTCAGAGTCACCTTCTTGAGAACATTTGCTGCTTTTGTCAGCATCATCTTCTTGAGAACATTTGCTGCTTTTGTCAGAGTCACCTTCTTGAGAACATTTGCTGCTTTTGTCAGAGTCACCTTCTTGAGAACATTTGCTGCTTTTGTCAGCATCATCTTCTTGAGAACATTTGCTGCTTTTGTCAGCATCATCTTCTTGAGAACATTTGCTGCTTTTGTCAGAGTCATCTTCTTGAGAAAATTTGCTGCTTTTGTCAGCATCATCTTCTTGAGAACATTTGCTGCTTTTGTCAGCATCATCTTCTTGAGAACATTTGCTGCTTTTGTCAGCATCATCTTCTTGAGAACATTTGCTGTTTTTGTCAGAGTCACCTTCTTGAGAACATTTGCTGCTTTTGTCAGCATCATCTTCTTGAGAACATTTGCCGCTTTTGTCAGCATCATCTTCTTGAGAACATTTGCTGCTTTTGTCAGCATCATCTTCTTGAGAACATTTGCTGCTTTTGTCAGCATCATCTTCTTGAGAACATTTGCTGCTTTTGTCAGCATCATCTTCTAGAGAACTTTTGCTGCCATTGTCAGGGTCATCTTCTTCTGAACTTTTGTTGGATTTTTCGGCGTCACCTTCTTGGGAATTTTCGCTGCGGTTGTCAGAGTCATGATGCTGTGTATCATTGGCACTATCGTCGTCTTCATTTCCGTCTCGATGATTGTGATCTAGTACAAAACAAGTTGTCATCTTATTCCAAATATCATTAACAGCCTCAAATTTTTCTTTGGTTCCCTCCCTGTAGTCATTAAAAGTGTGATAGGCAGACGTAATGGTCACAATAGCATACGGACTATTTGTTGGCACCCTTTCTGTAGGACAATGCCTTTGACGTTCAATTTTGGCGATAAAACCTGTTCCGGCGTATTCCCACAAATTTTTAACGGCTGCTTTCTTTTTCAGCAGAATTATTCCCGTCAGATCAGACATGCAATTCAAAAATGTATGAAGTTTCTGGCGATCATCTTCAGTAATTTCTTTTGGTAATTTTGGAAAGTATTTCTTTTGAATGAAATCACCATAGGTAAAGTAGTCGCTATGAAGAGTAGGACAAGTAACCATCTTTACAAACTCTGCAAAAAGAATTGAAACTGACTGAATATGCTTGTCAAATTACAAGTAGGTCTATAATTTTATATATGTGACTTTGTTAATAAAAAAAAATGCTAACATATTATGTACTAAAAACCTATAAATGACTTACTTTGACTTATCAAAAAAAAAACATTTAAAATAATTTTAAAATAAACAAAAATACCTCCTTTATGCAGCTTATTGAGCGATCGTTTTTTTGCATAAAAATTAATGAATGCTAGAAAACAAACGTGCTTATACCCCGCCCATTCCAATGATAAGCATTGAGATCTAGACTTATAAGTAACTGCGCAAAAAATTATTTATAAATTAAACTCTTGAATCGTTAAAGCCTTACATCTGGAAATTCCTGAACGCGATAATCCTTCTCAAGAACGCGATAGTCCTTTCAAAACTGATCTAGACCTAAATTTAATCTCTAGCCAAATTTACATTTATTTATTTTTTTACTTTGAAAAATTATAACGGTCAAACTAGAGTTTTTTCCAAGTGTGGCCAGCAATGTAGTAATTAATTATTTTCTCAGCGATATTCATACAAGTGATCCTTCTTCCCTATTTCCATTAGTGAATGGAATGGGTTGCCTGAATCAGCCAGGAAAACCAACGACTTGGCAGAGTTTAAGTCATGGATTAACACGCATGACTAGATTGACACATGAAATGCGTAAGACGTAATTATCTTCTTTTTTTTTCGTAATATATAAGATAAACATCGACTGTTAAATTTCTAGGAAAATCGTTAGAGCCATTTTTGAGATCAGCGACCTCCCACCCTCCATGAAAGAGTGAATAGATGTATTGTATAAAGCGGAGTGAATAGTTTCTTTGCTGACTGTTTGGTACATGCAATACATTTATCTTTCAATACAAAGGTACCACAATCTACGTGTACATCTAAAAAAAAACATGTATTCATTCACAACTTGACCCCAACATATGTCAGGTGCCCATAAGAGTTGGGTCTAGGGGGAAAAGGCCTTAAAAATATGAAAGTACAAAATCCCGGTGACCGCCTCGTCTCGGGTGCCAAGGACATCAGCTGCTTGTCTCGTCAACTAGGACGTCTCAAATAACTAGACAGCTTGATAAACTCTCAGTGCGCTAACAATCAAGATTTCTGTCGCGATTCATGGGATAGTAAAAATCTGATTTTTAAAGCCTTTTATATTTCTGAGACCTTAGCCTGAAATGTGTGGGTTAGACAGAATAAAAACATTTACATTGACTTGATACAAGTAAAAATAAATATTTAAATATTCACTTTAAGTGGGACAAAGCATCACATTGAATACAGTGATTAAAAAAAATATGCAAATAAGACTTTACCTACATGAAGTCAGAGAAAAAAATCTTCTTATATAATATAGACGCTACTTCAAAGCAGCACATATCCTTATCCCACGCGTCATGCCTTCAGTCATGCAATGACCTAAATTCTGCTAAGTCACTAGTTTTCCAGGCTGGCTCAGGCAACCTATTCCATGCTCTAATAGCCCTAGGGAAGAAGTACTTAATAGTGTAGTCCTAATACATTTGTGTAACTACTGCACACTATTGCAACACATTTATAAAGCACAAAAAGAAAGACGGAATGTGTTCCGCTATTTAGTTACCGCTACATAGGCCTACATTCTAGACCACATCGATCAACTTAAGAAAACTAAACCTAACAATAAAACCCTCGAACACACGTCCTCGTTAACGATTGATTTTAACTTCAATGTGATTTTTTTTCCCGCACAGCATTTTGATCTCGTGAGAAATTTTCAATTTTCGGATGTAAAGAAATCAAGCTTAAACTTGTCTAGCACAGAGCAGATGGGGCTCGTTTCAAATGTCAACTCTTTTCTGTTTGGGTATTACAAGTCTATTTAATACGTTTATAGATATTATTCATTTCCCACTGGGACTGTTTCACCCAGTCTCACCACATAGTGAAGTAATAAAAAAGGAATACTTAAACGTAAAGGTTCCGGAGGCTGTTGACAACAACACTAAGGGAAGAAAGGGAAAAGAAATAATTAAAGACAAAGGTCTAAATACCGGAAGAAGCTTGTAAGATCACTTACTAAACGGTCCCAACGACAAGAATAGCACAGAAGAGTTCCCTGGTTTCTAGTTTGTGTTTCATAATTTAGTAAGTCATGTTTCTCAACTCCCCTTTGTGCTTCAAAGTCCATCAGCTCAGCACAACGATTTATGTATTGATATATATATAGATTTATATATAGATTTATGTATAAATTTATATATAGATTTATATATATAGAATGCCGCGCCACTAAAAAAAATTGTTTAGCTACTGGAAGTATAAGCATCTCTTAAACTTTATGTTCTGTGATATGTTCCATATTTTGTGAATTGGAATATCCTAGTCGGTAGCTCTTGTTTCGTATTAAGTCAATAGAATTTCTTTGTTTCTGTCCTTGGTTTCTAAGCCTTAATATTCCCAGGTTTAGAAACACGTCATAGCACTGAAAGACATGCAGGACACTACAGGACAAGTAGGACAGTACATGCAGGACACTACAGGAAAAGTAGGACACTACATGCAGCACACTACAGGACAAGTAGGACACTACATGCAGCACACTACAGGACAATTAGGACACTACATGCAGGACACTATAGGACAAGTAGGACACTATATGCAGCACACTACAGGACTATTAGGACACTACATGCAGGACACTACAGGACAAGTAGGACAGTACATGCAGGACACTACAGGAAAAGTAGGACACTACATGCAGCACACTACAGGACAAGTAGGACACTACATGCAGCACACTACAGGACAATTAGGACACTACATGCAGGACACTATAGGACAAGTAGGACACTATATGCAGCACACTACAGGACTATTAGGACACTACATGCAGGACACTACAGGACAAGTAGGACACTACATGCAGGACACTACAGGACAAGTAGGACACCACATGCAGGACACTACAGGACAAGTAGGACACTACATGCAGGACACTACAGGACTATTAGGACACTACATGCAGGACACTACAGGACAAGTAGGACACTACATGCAGGACACTACATGACAAGTAGGACACTACATGCAGGACACTACAGGACAAGTAGGACACTACATGCAGGACACTACGGGACAAGTACGACAATACATGCAGAACACTACAGGACAAGTAGGACAATACATGCAGGACACTACAGGACAAGTAGGACAATACATGCAGGACACTACAGGACAAGTAGGACAATACATGCAGGATACTCATGACACTACAGGACGTACAAGACACTAGGACATGAAGGACATTTCAGCACAAGCATGACACTACAGCACTTGCAAGACATTAACCGGACATACAAACAGGACACGACACGAAGGACATTATATGACACTGCAGGTTACTACAGAACATGCAGGACACTACAGAACATGCAGGACACTACAGGACATGCAGGACACTACAGGACATGCAGGACACTACAGGACATGAAGGACACTATATGACAGGTAGGACACTATATGAAGCTGCATGAAAACTGAAAACCAATGCAATGTGTAATAACATTAGGCAGTATTTATATAATATATATAAAATCAGACAGATATGAAATAAAAAATGTAACCTACTCCAGTAAGTTAGCCGAACTGAATAAAAGCACAACAGTCACTGAAATGTAACACACTCAAGTCAGCTTTCTAAAATACTTCCTGGCAAAGTCGTTGTTCGCGCGAGACTTGGCGGGCAGTGACAATGTCATTACAACTACTAGATTTAACTACTCTGCAGTGGTGCCAAAACGAATGAGATCACCCATTCTACAACCACCCGATAGTTTAGCCGTAAATCAAGCCGTTTTATCGTATTCTCCATTTAGTACCGTGTACATGATAACTATTTCTTAGAACTCTTGTGTTTTAGTGTGTGTCGGAGATTTAATCTATTGTGATTATCGGAATAACTGTAATAGCTAATATCTTGTGTTGGTAACTAATGTACTCATTTTAAGGTCAGCACGCTGTAATGTACTAGTTTAGAGAGTAGGTTAGTTTTGTTAGTTAAATATATTGTGTCTAGTTTTAGCGACGGTAAAAGTAATGACGTAGTAAGACAGACTACTGACGTAGTAGACTTAGGTGAACAAGAGACCAACGTTATGTTAGAAGTAGGCTGTGTTTTGAATTGTAGTTGAATAGTAATTAGATATAGCGACGTTTTAGGAAGACTGGACGGATTTCCCAATGGTTAATAAAGTATCATTTTATAGAACTGAATGTTGTTATCAACTATAGTCAACTTGTAATGTTCTGTGGCTACTGTTAAGTAATAATTGATACATAGTCGAAGTCAGATTAGATTAGCCCACAACAACAGTTAAGTACTGCCGAATGAGGATGAAGAGAAGGTCTAGTTGATGAAGACAGACACGGAACAGAACTGGCCGATATTTTCATCTCACCAAGTTATAGGATAGACAACGGGAATATCAATTTCCAGCCAAGACCCAACACACAGCGAGACAAGAAAGCAAAAGGTTAGCCGAGAATCAAAGGTGGTGCCATGCCAGACACACTACTTATTTTAAAAAAAAAACAGATATGAAATTAGGAAAGCTATTTTGGCTAGGCGGACACTTCCTGGGACTCTTTGATTTATATCCTTGTTAAAACAGAAGATTGGATGGTTAGAATGAAACTTGAGAAAAGAGAAGGCGGTAGGTCCTTGTCCTGGCCACATGACCCCCATTTAAACGTGGGCCAAGAAACAGATGACCTTAACATCATCTGCTATAGATTATAAGGTCTGAAAACGGATCCCTGATATTACGAACCACGCGCCGCGGGAGTCTATTTAGAGGGATTAAATTCCTTTTTTTTTTAATATACAAGTAGGCATTCTTTTCTTTTTGTTATCTCTGAGATAAAGCGCACTGTGGGCACCCGCTCCAAAGACTAGACACACTCACTGTAACAGACCAGGGGAAGCGTGGGATAAAACCTTATTCCTCGTAGCGTAGTGATACATTTACTGGCAGTTCGCCATATCCCTAGGACTATTTCGTTTTTTTTTTTTTTGATTTACCAGAACATGTGCGTTCATGTTTTTTTGATCGATGAGGTCAGGAGTCACCCCACATGGACAGTGACGTCATACGAGGTGCTAACTACAGCAAAAAATAAAAAGAGAAAAGTTTACGACATTTTCAGGCTAAACTTTCTAGCAAGAGGTCATACGTAAATAATGGATCAACCTTTTACCTTTGACATTGTACTTCATTAGCTTTTTAAGTTTACTAAGTAACATATTAATGTTTTGCTATATTTAGGCGAGAAAGATTCTAATACCAGAACAAATTATCGATAGTCAATGTGACTTAGCAAGAGCGTTATTACATTATCTGTGTGACCAGTCGATTCTTGGGCAATGAGTTTAGGAACTAGGAAATCTTCTCAATCTACATTTAGAAATACGGAGTGTAAGTACAATGTAAAGTAGATAATAGTAATATCTTAAGAATAGTTTAATTTAATTTCTATAGTATTATTAACAAACATAATGTAGGCTCAGAGCGCTGTGATAACATACAAATACTGCAGGCTCAGGGCGTTGTGATAACATAACATACACATACTGTAGGCTCAGGGCGCTGTGATAACATAACATACAAATACAGTAGGCTCAGAGCGCTGTGATAACATACAAATACTGTAGGCTCAGGGCGCTGTGATAACATAAAAATACTGTAGGCTCAGGGCGCTGTGATAACATACAAATACTGTAGGCTCAGGGCGCTGTGATAACATACAAATACTGTAGACTCAGGGCGCTGTGATAACATACAAATACTGTAGGCTCAGGGCGCTGTGATAACATAACATACAAATACTGTAGGCACAGGGCGCTGGGATAACATAAAAATACTGTAGGCTCAGGGCGCTGTGATAACATAACATACACATACTGTAGGCTCAGGGCGCTGTGATAACATAATATACAAATACTGTAGGCTCAGGGCGCTGTGATAACATACAAATACTATAGGCTCAGGGCGCTGTGATAACATACAAATACTGTAGGCTCAGGGCGCTGTGATAACATACAAATACTGTAGGCTCAGGGCGCTGTGATAACATAACATACACATACTGTAGGCTCAGGGCGCTGTGATAACATAACATACACATACTGTAGGCTCAGGGCGCTGTGATAACATAACAAACAAATACTGTAGGCTCTGGGCGCTGTGATAACATACAAATACTGTAGGCTCAGGGCGCTGTGATAACATAAAAATACTGTAGGCTCAGGGCGCTGTGATAACATAACATACACATACTGTAGGCTCTGTGCGCTGTGATAACATAATATACAAATACTGTAGGCTCAGGGCGCTGTGATAACATACAAATACTGTAGGCTCAGGGCGCTGTGATAACATAAAAATACTGTAGGCTCAGGGCGCTGTGATAACATAACATACACATACTGTAGGCTCAGGGCGCTGTGATAACATAACATACAAATACTGTAGGCTCTGGGCGCTGTGATAACATACAAATACTGTAGGCTCAAGACACTGTGATAACATAAAAATACTGTAGGCTCAGGGCGCTGTGATAACATAACATACACATACTGTAGGCTCAGGGCGCTGTGATAACATAATATACAAATACTGTAGGCTCTGGGCGCTGTGATAACATACAAATACTGTAGGCTCAAGGCACTGTGATAACATAACAGACAATTGTAGACTCAGGACGCTGTGATAACATAACATACATGAGCACGAGGGGAAAATTGACAAATCGAACAGATCCTCATGTTTTTGAATGTAGTGAAGTATGTGGTTGGTCTGAGATCAACAGGGAGCCAGTTTCAAACCTTTCTTCTAAGCACTGAAAAAGCCAGTGAATCGTGTGTTTTTTTTTTTTTTTTTTTTTTTTTGGGGGGGGGGGGGGGGGGGGGACGTGGCTAGACTAGAAGCTTTGAGACAAGGCTCTCTGAGGCACTAGCGGATCTAGAACTTTTGAGTGGGTTAGGTTTAATTTGATTTATAGAAGCAATTATATCTGCACACACAATCATTACATTAACAATTAGATTCGGTGGTGAACACAATGAGCCCTTTTCATTTTGTTAACGCAGGTGTTCAAATAGTTGTCTAGTACAATTTACACAATTTACACGGCTTTCCAGTCTGCCTCTAACGCTTGTACAAACATAGTTGAGAAAGTCTTTTAGGGTGTCAATTCTAGAAATGTCACTGCTGTAATTTTAAAAAAATCATTGATACCGTTTCAGATTTGACTAGTATTAGTATAGATACTATAGAAGATAAACACATATGGATAATCTAGATAGATTTTACCTACTTTCTAGATACATTTTACCTACTTTAGGACCACGCTGTATTTTAGAATTTATCTTATTTTGGTTTTGACGTTCTGTTTCATTTTCAGTTGTTATTGATGTAGAGTACATTACAAAGGAAAATAAAGAACTTAAATACAGAGAAAAACAATGCAAGAAGAAAGAATATCACAAGGACTATTACATAGCTTTGGGAGATTTCAAGTTTCCATGGGAACAGTTCAGAAAAGAATACCAGCAAATTCGAGAGCTTCCTGACCTTTTCAAATGTATGTCTGATCTGACAGTCAACATCCGGACGAAGGTAGCTACTGGAAGCGGGCTCGTTCAGAAGATACGACGTCATACCCTTCAGCCTTGCCCGTGTCACAAATGTGGGGGGGAGGTGATCATGACCCACGCCGTGGTTACCGTGACCACGGTACTCCACGTGCTTGATGACGAAGTGGACGACGCCCAGCGACGGGGTTACGTTAGGGGCAAATGGGAGCCGAGCGCCACTAAGGCGGTCCTCTATTACGACAATGACAGCGATTACGTCGACAAACTCCCCACCCTAGACGGTTACCGGCTCCTGGAGACCGACAAGGAAATCAACATAGACAGTGACTGGTGCGCGATTGAATTCGCGACCCACGATTTGAAATTGGCGGGAAAACTAGAAGCCATTTTAGACACATACATGGACTTGCAGGGTAAAGTGTACAAAGCATTTAACAGCCTTAAAGTCCCAGACAATAAATTGGTCATCATAGGTCACCCACACGGAGGTCCCAAGAGAATGAGTATCGGGTCCTACGATCCTAGTAAAGTAGAGGTCCTCAAGGACGTGAGGAACTACCAACAGTGGTGCCGCTACAACTACAACATCCTCACCTGCAAGGGCAGCAGCGGCTCACCTTTGTTTATTTTTGGCCAACCACTGTGTGGGTTTGGTTACTGGTTCGGCCATCCACACAACCATTCAAAGGGAATGCCAGAAACGATGGAGGGTTACAGTTCTATCGGTGTTGAGCACGTCCAGTACAAAACAAATGATAAATAAACAAAGTAAGGTTACAGTTGTATTGGTGTTGAGCACGTCCAGTACAAAACAACTGATAAATAATCGAAGTAAGGTTACAATTGTATTGGTGTTGAGCACGCCCAGTACAAAATAACTGATAAATAATCGAAGTAAGGTTACAATTCTATTGGTGTTGAGCACGCCCAGTACAAAACAACTGATAAATAATCGAAGTAAGGTTACAATTGTATTGGTGTTGAACCCGTCCAGTACAAAACAACTGATAAATAATCGAAGTAAGGTTACAATTGTATTGGTGTTGAACCCGTCCAGTACAAAACAACTGATAAATAAATGAAAGTCACATATGCGTCTCTCAGTTAGTGTGTGTGTACTTTAAGCAACGTGTCTCTCTCTTACGTCACTTGTCTGTGGCAAAGTTTATCTGCTCATCAGTTCTCAGATGTTCATATATGGCGGAAAACCTATAAATAGCCATCTTTTCGGTGTATCCGGTGTATAAAACAATGGAAGTGTTGGTAGACTATGTCTTGAATAAGATACATTATTTTATTTTTTTTGTGTGTGCACATGTCAGTATTGCAGAGTAAAATTTTGTAAGCTCTTCTGTTTTGGCACTTCTTCTTAGTTGGCAAGTTTGGAGCTCAATACAGGGTCCTTGACAGTGTTTTGTTTATCGTGAACGTCTAAAAACATTTTTAAAAAATTGTCATAATTTAGTTTGCATCTTTTTTTAAACGACACATTTGTTATTCTGACAAAACCAAACATTGTTGTAAATACTTTGTATGCGAGTTAGGATGATTTGACAGGTTTATAAATATATGTTTTTAGCTGTTTATTTATTATACAGACATGTTGTTTTTTTAGCTGTTTATTTATTATAAAGACAAGTTGTTTTTTTAGCTGTTTATTTATTATAAAGACAAGTTGTTTTTTTAGCTGTTTATTTATTATAAAGACATGTTGTTTTTTTAGCTGTTTATTTATTATAAAGACATGTTGTTTTTTTAGCTGTTTATTTATTATAAAGACATGTTGTTTTTTTAGCTGTTTATTTATTATAAAGACAAGTTGTTTTTTTAGCTGTTTATTTATTATAAAGACAAGTTGTTTTTTTAGCTGTTTATTTTTTATAAAGACCTGTTGTTGTTTTTTTTTTAATGTTTCTTTATGACATATTCTATAACGTTATTAGAACAATTATTTCAATGCATTAAAACAACTTATAAGAAAAAGAAAATTTAATTTAGCAACTGTTTGTTCCAACGTATAATAAAAGTTCTCGGTGTATATATAACAAATAGACTCCAATGCGGAAAATGGCTTTGTCTGTATCAGCTAGGGCAAATTATAAAGGTCGTAACTGGTACTGTTTAATCACGTGAACCGCTGTTTTAATCCTTAAATTTCGGACTCATAGATATAAATGACAATGTCTTCGCGTCCGATGATTATGGGTGGGTCTTACAGACGTTACTTCAAAAATGAATATGATTAGGTCCTACGCGTCATGCATCTAATCATGCATGTTAACCAATGACTTAATTTCTGCCAAGTCACTGGTTTTCCTGGCTAGCTCAGGCAACCCATTCCACGCTCTAATAGCACTAGGGAAGAAGGAGCACTTATACAAATTTGTCCTAGCATATGGAACGAGGAATGCGACTTTATCTTTGTGTCTTTCTGAGTATTTTATTAGGCTCTATATTTGAAGATTATGGTTCCGCAATTTGCCGGTAGCATATACTATTTATTTAACAATAACATCACATATAATTTTTAACTTCAACGACAGAAAGGGAAAGGTAGATGACAAGAGAAGGTAAGGTAGATGACAAGAGAAGGTAAGGTAGATGACAAGAGAAGGTAAGATAGATGACAAGAGAAGGTAAGATAGATGACAAGAGAAGGTAAGGTAGATGACAAGAGAAGGTAAGATAGATGACAAGAGAAGGTAAAGTAGAAGACAAGAGAAGGTAAGATAGATGACAAGAGAAGGTAAGATAGATGACAAGAGAAGGTAAGATAGATGACAAGAGAAGGTAAGGTAGAAGACAAGAGAAGGTAAGATAGATGACAAGAGAAGGTAAGGTAGAAGACAAGAGAAGGTAAGATAGATGACAAAAGAAGGTAAGGTAGATGACAAGAGAAGGTAAGTTAGATGACAAGAGAAGGTAAGGTAGATGACAAGAGAAGGTAATGTAGATGACAAGAGAAAGTAAGATAGATGACAAGAGAAGGTAATGTAGATGACAAGAGAAGGTAAGGTAGATGACAAGAGAAGGTAAGGTAGAAGACAAGAGAAGGTAAGGTAGATGACAAGAGAAGGTAAGTTAGATGACAAGAGAAGGTAAGGTAGATGACAAGAGAAGGTAATGTAGATGACAAGAGAAAGTAAGATAGATGACAAGAGAAGGTAATGTAGATGACAAGAGAAGGTAAGGTAGATGACAAGAGAAGGTAAGGTAGATGACAAGAGAAGGTAAGATAGATGACAAGAGAAGGTAAGGTAGAAGACAAGAGAAGGTAAGATAGATGACAAGAGAAGGTGAGTACAGTACAAAGGACTAGTTAAACAGTCTACGTCACGGTCCTTACAAATGACATGAATAAAAGAAAACAGTAGTGGCCTTAATAAAGTTTAAATCAGAAATGTATGTGTGCACATGTATGCACTACGCAAGACAGCAGGGTTTCTGTCCAGGGCTTTTTTTGCAAGAGAGGATTTGAGCCTCTCAAGCCCTTGCTCAAATGCAGTTTGATAAATGATGAAATCAGAAATAATAGTATATGAAGAGTACGAGTGAGGCTGTTTGTTTTTTCATTTTTACCTTTTAATTTCAGACACATGTAGAATTGAAAAAAAGAAATTCGTTAGTTTTTTTGTTATATTTGTATTTTGGAGATCAGTTCTAGTACCCAAACATATTAGCTTATCTATCTTCAATGGGTCAAAAAGACTGGAACATTTGCTGCACAGGTATTTGGAAAGTGGATCTAACGATATTACTTATACATTTGTAAAAAGTAAAATATTCTTTTCAGACCTTGTGGTCTATAGGTCAGATGATGTAAAGGTCGTCTGTTTCCGAGGCATACGTATAACGAGGGCGTCTTGTGACCAAACGCCTTTACTTTTCCCAAACTAATGTCAGGTACCAAGCTTGGTGGACTCAGAGGCGCCAAAGATCCCGAAATTAAAATCTCAATCTTTACCAGGGTTCGAAGCCGGGACCCCCAGGTTCAGAAGCCAAGCGCTTTACCGCGCAGCCACCGCGCCTCCCATAAAAATGTGTAAGGCAATGTATTTTTGAGGGGAAAAAATAATTACCCGATTAGCCACAAAGTGAAATATCCATTTAGACATTTATAATTTTTCAAAATGTAATTATCTTAATATTAAATTTGGTAACTTTAAAAAAAAGAAAAACGTCCTCAGCAGAAATGACTGCCCTCTATTCAAATGTCTATCTGCTTTCCAGTAAATACATAAATAGAACGGTCACGTGGCATTTTTCGCACAGTCGCATGTAGAAGTTACAGTCAACACGTCCTCATAAAATCATTTGATGGATAGGATAGCTGCCTGGTCGTACGGTTTGTGAGCTGGGAGCTGGACTGTCGTTCGGACTTATGGGATGTACCAGGGTTCAAACCCTGCCTGCTCCCATTCCCCGTCGTCGTGCGGGAGGTTTGGACAAGGAAGTAAATTATCTTCAACTCTAAAGGAACATCCACAACATGTAAAACATTTTACAAACATTTTTACCATAGCAGAACGTAACTGTGAAAGACTCATTGGAATAATGGAGAATAGCTATAGATATACATGATATATTTATAGATATATATATAGATATATATATAGATATAGATATAGATATAGATAGATAGATAGATAGATAGATAGATAGATAGACATCTGACATCTCTCATAAACATCACATATATCTCTCCTAAACGTCACACATCTCCTGAACAAAAATCACAGACATCTCTTTTAAACATCACAAAAATCACAAAAATCTTTTACACATCACAAACCTCACTTAAAAACATCTCATTTACAGATCACATGCATCTCATATACATCACAAACATCACTTATACACATCACAAACAGCTTCCCAAAGTGTCAGACACTCTCTCTACCATCTATCCTAAAGCTTCACAATTGCTGACCGACACCCCTCCATTAGAAGTAGAAGCATTAAGAAATAAAGGTCAGTGCAATGTACAATATTAAATTTATTGTAAAGCAATTGAAATTATGTGCGCATTTAAACAATTGTTATCTCAAGGAAGTCAACTCAAATGAGAACAAGATGAGCTTGGTGTCCATATACATGGAAAATGTTGAAAATAATTTCTTGCCAACTACAAAACACAAACAGCAATTGTCAAGTCTTTGACCCATTCCTTCGAAGTCAAGTTCTAGGATTCGATGTCCCTCCTGCCAACCAACGCCTCAGCTACTTTCACCGCACCCAACCAAGTCAAGTTCTAGGATTCGATGTTCCTCCTGATTCAACGCTTCATGTACTTTCACCAAACCCCACCATCAAGACGGTTCCATTGTTAATCCACGTCCACGGCGACATGACACACATGACATAGACATTTCTATCCTCTTATTTCAGAACGCCAGACTATGATTCCCTTCCATTCGTTTCGGGAGGACGGAAGCGTCTTTCCCTCTAAACAGCATGTTCTATTCTCGTGTTGAACAGTGCGCAGCATCGTGCGGGGTGGCAGTGCGCAGGATAGAGTTGCAATAATATCATTTAAAAAAATCGTATCACTTTTCTTTTGTAACATTACATCTTATTTCCAAAACCCCCAAATAAAGAGCAACTACAGAGACTAGACGACATGATCGACTCCAACAGAACTGTAACTGTGTAATGTTTCCTCATCGTATGTGGAATGATTGTGGGGGTGGCCAAACCAGTAGCCGAAACCTGCAATAGGCTGACCAGCGATAAATATTGGAGCCCCACTGCTGCCATTACAAGTAGCTGCTTGGTAGTAATAGCGACACCAGTCTTGATTGTCACTGACAGTTTTCAGGCTTTCTTTTGGAAGAGTTATTCTTCCTATGCTGACTTTTTTAGGTCCACCGTGTGGATGGCTGATGATAACGACGAATTTGTCCCCGCCAAGGGCGACGTTTTTATATAAAGTGTACAGCCTTTTCTGAATGTCTTTATAGATCTGTAAATAGTTTTTAACTTTTTGAATAAGTTTCTCATTATGGCTAGCACACTGAAAGCAAGACCAGTCCAATTCTTCATCATCCTCCTTATCATTCTGAACGACGTGAAATCCAAGAGCTCTTCTTACTTTCTTGTGCTGCTCTTCTTTCTCTTTCTAGAGCTGGTGTTGCCGTGCTCGAAAAAGAAATCCACAGCTGCGTTCACGGCTTCAGTGTCAGTGCCGACGATATGGTTGACGGTGGCAACGGTGAACTCCCCCCCAGCTGTGCAGACGTTTGCGGTAGAATTTGCAGCTCTTCACTGGGCATAGCTCCCCACTTTTGTGGACCACTTTCATCACGATGCCGGTGCCGTCTCTGGTCTTACCCTTGTCGGGGAGGTCTACGCTGATTTTGACAGCTTCTGCATGTGAAGTAGAAATATTGGCAGACAGGGCTGTCGTTCAAGGAGTATGTCTGAGATTCTCTCAAGTTCTGCCACAGAGAAATATCTCTTATGATGGTTTGTATCGTCTTCGTTTTTCTCACATTTGTTGTAGCTGTCTAAATAGGTCTCATGAATATTTCTTTCTTGAATTTCTATTCTACCTAAAATAAATCATACATTTTTTAGATAAAATCATGAATACATTTAATCATACAATATTTAATATACACATTCTCAAACTGGCGATACCAACGTTGATTTGACCCATCAAATTAAATTATTTATTCATTTTATAAAACTTTAATTTGTGTTCTATAAAATAGCATAAATTCTTCTATAATGTTAAACCTAATCTAACATGTCTCTATTACATAAAAACTTTATTGAAGTTTAATCATTACAGAGAAGTGAAACACAAACGAGCCAAATGAATCATTCCACTGGAACGTAGAAAATAATTACGGAGGGAAAGGGTTAATATAAAACAGATTTTTTAATTATCTGAAAGACAAATTCTTTCACTGTACTAATGATGTTATTGACTGACCTCATTTCGGTAATCGATATGTTATAGATCACAGACGTAAACAGTGAGGTACGTACTACGCTGTTTGAAATATGAGGCCCTCTACAAAGTCCAGATATTATCTTATCTTATTTTACCTTATTACAGACGTTACTTCAAAAGAGAAGATAATTACGTCCTACGCGTATCCCGGTGTCAATCTAGTCTTAAGTGTTAATCGGTGATCCTAAAAATCGCTAGGTTGATGGTTTTCGTGTCTGATTCAGGCAACCCATTCCATGCTTTAATAACACTAGAGAGGAAAGAGTTTTGTTGAATATACACTTGCATATGTAATAAGTAATATGTCCTTATCTTTGTGTCTTTCTGAGTATTTTATTAGATTTGTATATTTTTTTTTTATTTATTAGTATTTAAATTAAGGGAATGAGATACTAGGTGTCAGTGATAAATATTTCTTCGTTGATCCGGCCTTGGAATAAAATCATACAGGACATAGTTGTTAAACCTTCCAAGGTTCCATGCTTAAAATAAATTGCGCCTGTATCTCGAAGTTGTTTATGGAAAAATCAAAACTCAACAAGTTGATCGCAAACCCTTTGGGGCATTAGCCTTTACATTTTTTGTCCAATCTTGTTTTGTTTCTAAATCGGGAATTCCATTTTTGTATTTTGTATCCTATTAATAGTTCCACGTTCAATTTACTTTTTATTTTTCTATCCTGAAGGGTTTCTTAGTTTAGTGTTTTTACTAATGGTGTTACTCTAATCACTCTAATCAAATTGTATATTCGCTTCTTATAGTGTGTAGTCTCTGAATGAACTCTTTATGTTGTGTCTGTTGTATTTATGTGAATGTTTCTGTTGTGTTGTCTTGATATGAGAAAAGAGTCCTTGTAATCACAACAAATTTCCATACGGTTCAATAGAGCAATCTTAGTCTTTGTCTTATATAATGTCACTGCTCTTTTTTGTATTTGTTCTAGTTTCTTTGTGTTTTCTAGAGTTGAGAGATCCCAAACAGAGGATACATATTATATCTTTACACAATTATTCATTGGTGAAAACAATTCATGAATCAATTTAAAAAAAAAAATGGTAAATAGTTATTTCGTTTGATATCAAAAAGGGAAATGAATTGTACATTATTGAGAGATGTTGAAAAGGGAGAGTTATTTCCACCTAGATAAGCTTCTTTTTTAAAGTATTTTTATCCCCATTATTGTTCTGGAAGTAGACCTACAGTGAAGAGAAGCGTGTACTTTTATGTATTTGTTTTTTCACTGTAACCAGCCTAACCTTGACCCGTGAAGACAAACACATTGATTTTATTTTTGCCGGCCTCAAAACCAGCTATAGTACGCCATGTGATCCAGTGGGAGGATTTGTTTCTGTGTCAGAATGGCTGGATTTAAAACCTGTTTTGTCTGTAGCAGACACAGAGACTAAATCTATTTCGAACATTGAGCTAGCAGTTTGGTTCTAGATCTAGTTATTTCCTAAGTGTTGTTTGAGATACAGGCAGATTTTTTTCAAATCAAACTCTTATCATTGGTTATGTAGGTCTATATGAAGGAGATAAAGGATTATGATCAGTATGTATTGTAAAAACAAATTAATGGACGTATGGCATTACTGACAATAAAGCCTGGCATGGAGGAACTCTTCTGTCAAGGTGGGTTGTTTTCATTTTCAAGTTATGATTATCTTCCATATATTAAGTCAGTGATGCCCACCCTTGTTTGACATGCGGGCCATTTTAATTTCCGACTCTCGTGTCGCGGGCCACATCAACGGAAAGATTTTTTTTTCAAGTGATAAAAATTGAGGCTTCATTTCTTTACTTGAAATGTGGGCAACACTGTGGCTAGACTTTCCACCGACCCTTTTTTTTCTTGCCTCTTTTTTTTTTTTGGTAAATATTCTCATGGATCCCCCAATGTCTGGAGGCGCAATGGCTGAGCAGTAAAACGCTTGGCTTCCGAACCGGGGGTCCTGGTTTCGAATCCTGGTGAAGACTAGAGTTTTTAATTTCGAGATCTTTGGGCGCCTCTGACTCCGCCCAGCTCTAATCTACCTGGCATTAGTTGGGTAAAAGAGAAGGCGGTTGGTCGTTGTGCTGGCCACATGACACCCTCGTTGAACTTAGGTTTGCAAAGAAAGAAAGGGGGACGGGATTTTCAACACTTTGTGTCGGCGAGCCGAATGGAACCACGTTTTGGACCGGATCTGGCCCGCTGGACGTACTTTCAGCATTGATGTATCAAATGTGCAGTTTAGCGGATACGTAGGCTATATAAAAAAATACAAAAAGTATGTGTGGTATAGGCTCATTACATTAGTTCTCATCTTTTTGTTTTCTTAGTTTAACAATTTAATAGCCAACATTTCTCTGTGTCTGTTTCTAGAAGAGAAACCGGAAGTCTTGAGATTTATCTCACTTCGAGGCTCACTTGGACTACCTCATAGTTCCAGCTAGTTTACGAGTTCCACTTCCCTGTACATAAAAAGTTCCCTTACAATTTCCACTTCCCTGTACACAATTAGTTCCCTTACAATTTCCACTTCCCTGTACACAATCAGTTCCCTTACAATTTCCAGTACACACTCAGTTCCCTTACAATTTCCACTTCCCTGTACACACTCAGTTCCCTTACAATTTCCACTTCCCTGTACACACTCAGTTCCCTTACAATTTCCACTTCCCTGTACACACTCAGTTCCCTTACAATTTCCACTTCCCTGTACACACTCAGTTCCCTTACAATTTCCACTTCCCTGTACACACTCAGTTCCCTTACAATTTCCACTTCCCTGTACACACTCAGTTCCCTTACAATTCCCATTTCCCTGTACACACTCAGTTCCCTTACAATTTCCACTTCCCTGTACACACTCAGTTCCCTTACAATTCCCATTTCCCTGTACACAATCAGTTCCCTTTCTTAAAGGCACATTCCTCGTCCCATATGCTAGGACAAATTTGTACAAATACTCCTTCTTTCCTAGTGCTATTAGAGCATGGAATGGGTTGCCTGAGCTAGCCAGGAAAACCAGTGACTTGGCAGAATTTAAGTCCTTGGTTAATATGCATGACTAAATGCATGACGCGTAGGACGTAAGCATCTTCTTTTTTGAAGTAACTTATGTATTATATAAGATAAGATAAGATAATACGTCATTATGTCCTGACTATTTGTTGGGCCATTGTTTGGGTGACACAGATTAAACCCCACCCCCCTAACACAACGCTATAACTCTACCTTACAGACATGAAACTTGTCGGCCGGGTTCTCTTGATAGTTATGCACAGGGTCAAAGTTCGGCCGGGGACAAAAAAAAGTCTGTTAGTCCTAAAGTGTAGGTCTAGTTTTAAAAGATTTATTTTTATTTAATGAATGCTATAGTTTTCCACGTGTGTTATTAATAGATTAAATTGATTAATGATCTTGTTATTATGATTAAATCCAAATTATAATTTCAAAGTAACTAAACGCGGATCTAAATTTGGGGTTTGGTATTTGCGATCCGGTCCATTGACTTTGTGTTCTATAGTAACGTATTGAATTAAAGTGTCGTATATAATCTTTCTAATAATCCTGCGAGAGAATTCAGGTCTGGTTCATATGTTCATACCATTTATCAATTTTGTTCTTTCCTTCTCTTTGCCTGTAATCTGCCAGTGTACTCGTTAGGAATATATATATGTATCTGAAAAGCCGCAGATCTTAGAGAGGAAGTGGAGATGGATTGGTCACACCCTTATCAAAGATACCAGCAACAGAGCTAGGCAGGCCTTAGAGTGGAACCCCCAGGGAACAAGACGCAGAGGAAGACCAAAAAGAACATGGCGACGCAGTGTACTTGAAGAAGCAGAGAAGACCGGGAAGAGCTGGGACACCATCAAAAAGCTAGCAAGAGACCGTGGAGAGTGGCATGTTTTTGTCGAGGCCCTATGTTCCATGAGGAACTAGCAAGAGACCGTGGAGCGTGGCGTGTTTATTGCTGAGGCCCTATGTTCCATGAGGAACTAGCAAGAGACCGTGGAGCGTGGCGTGTTTATTGCTGAGGCCCTATGTTCCATGAGGAACTCAAAGGAGTGATGATGATGAAAAGCCGCCTGATTTAGACAAGGGCCCGTATCGTATCATCTGTTAGACCTTATTGCATATTTACTATTTAAATTCCCCTTTAAACGTTTCGAGCATTACTTTAAAACCTATGTTATTCGATAGTTATATAAAGTAAACCTTTTGTTTTTTTAGATCGGATGTATTGAAGTTTTTAATTGTAATGTTTTCTTTATTATTCTCAGCATTAACCCAAGAATATATTTCTAACAAGAAGGCACCCAATCCATCTGATACACAATGTCTCAATGAGTCCAATCACAATCAGTTCATCCATTTGGACCAGCTAGCTCTTGGGGGATTACCGGAAAAGTTTCGAGACAAAGATATCTTAGAATTGATCAGAGTCTTGTCAGAACTCACAGTCCATATTACGTACAGCTTTAAAATGGATGACAATACACTTCGCTATTGCCATGGAAGTGGCTTTATTCAAAGACTCCGAAAGGAAACATTTACCTTGTGCCCCTGCCGAGAATGTGGACAGAAAAATGTGATACAGAGGTCCAAAGAATGGTACAAGCTGACCATCACAACAGCCAGCCCGGTGTTCAAACACTACAATTCCAAAACTAACACTGATGCGAGAGCAGGTTTATTTTACGACAATGAGTCTAGTCCGGTGAGTAAAGTTGACATTCAAAGTTTTGAAGCTGAGGATTTAAATGGCGACGACAATGACTGGGGAGTTTGTTTTGGTGTCACGCACGACCAAGCATTGGCTACAAGGCTAACAGATTCTATCATTTCTTACGAGAAACTTCAGGGGCAAGTTTATCGACAGTATAAAAACCAGGAGTGTACAAACGACAAACTGGTGGTCGTTGTTGGTCATCCTCATGGTGGCCCTAAGGTCGTGACCATTGGCCAGCGTCATCAAAGAATTCCCGTCAAATCAATAAAAAACGGACAACTCTTGTGTCGCTACGCTTACGACGCTGTGACCTGTCCAGGGAGCAGTGGATCGCCAGTTTACATACTTGGTCAACCAATCAGTGGCTTTGGTTACTGGTTTGGTCATCCACACAACCATGTCAAGGGAATCGTGTCGAACCGCTCGGAAGAATCCAACGAATCTGAAGCGAATGTTAGTTTCAGCACAACTGGAATGGAATGTGTGGACTAACTTATGTTTGATACCCAGTACCACATTTGCTTTTAATCAGTATGTGTACATGTACTACTGTAGTGTATTCTATATACCAATGTCCCTGTAGTTTATGAGGATTAGGACAGACAGGTATCTTGTGAACAGCTTTTATATAACGTCATTTCATGCTTATAAAATGCTCAGAGCATTATGGTCTTAGCTTTTACAATAAACAAATGAAAGGAGGGTGGGTGTCTGGGAGAAGGTTTTCTTGATGTAATCACAATTCTGCTCGTTTGATAGGTAGACAAGCCCCTTTGATAGGTAGACAAGCCCCTTTGATAGGTAGCTAAGCCCCTTTGATAGGTAGCTAAGCCCCTTTATTAGCTAGCTAAGTCCCTATAATAGGTAGCTAAGCCCCTTTGATAGGTAGACAAGCCCCCTTGATAGGTAGACAAGTCCCTTTGATAGGTAGCTAAGCCCCTTTCATAGGTAGCTAAGCCCCTTTGATAGGTAGCTAAGCCCCTTTATTAGCTAGCTAAGTCCCTATAATAGGTAGCTAAGTCCCTTTGATAGGTAGCTAAGCCCCTTTATTAGCTAGCTAAGTCCCTATAATAGGTAGCTAAGCCCCTTTGATGGGTAGCTAAGCCCCTTTGATAGGTAGCTAAGCCCCTTTATTAGCTAGCTAAGTCCCTATAATAGGTAGCTAAGCCCCTTTGATAGGTAGACAAGCCCCCTTGATAGGTAGACAAGTCCCTTTGATAGGTAGCTAAGCCCCTTTCATAGGTAGCTAAGCCCCTTTGATAGGTAGCTAAGCCCCTTTATTAGCTAGCTAAGTCCCTATAATAGGTAGCTAAGTCCCTTTGATAGGTAGCTAAGCCCCTTTATTAGCTAGCTAAGTCCCTATAATAGGTAGCTAAGCCCCTTTGATGGGTAGCTAAGCCCCTTTGATAGGTAGCTAAGCCCCTTTATTAGCTAGCTAAGTCCCTATAATAGGTAGCTAAGCCCCTTTGATAGGTAGCTAAGCCCCTTTGATAGGTAGCTAAGCCCCTTTATTAGCTAGCTAAGTCCCTATAATAGGTAGCTAAGCCCCTTTCATAGGTAGCTAAGCCCCTTTGATAGGTAGCTAAGCCCCTTTATTAGCTAGATAAGTCCCTATAATAGGTAGCTAAGCCCCTTTGATAGGTAGCTAAGCCCCCCTGATATTTAACCAAGCGGTTTAGCCTCTTGGCCATATATCCCACAAATTTCAAATATACAAATAAGAATAACACCAGACTGCTCATCGAACTAACACCAAGTGTAGTTAGTAAGCTCTGGTGCACGCTGGTAGGCCAAGCGTAGCGTAGGCGTAGTCTTAAAGCAATAGTACGAAGATATGCATGGCGATACGTTGGAAGTCAGTGGCATGGGAAAACTGCTCCACTTTAAGTTTTGAATTGGGGCACAGTGCGAGGGGGGGGGAGAAACGTCACCAAAACTCATTGTGAGAGTCTCTGCTTTGTAAAAAGTGTCAAAATTAAACACTGAAGTTTGAAAAACTACAACTTATTTTGTGTTTATTTCATTTCAAAACGTACACAACTACTAAGTTTTATCTCAACTCACTCTGTCTTTCTGTCCGTCTGTCTAGTGCAGGGGTCGGCAACATTTTCAGTCCAAAGAGCCGCATGTGGCTCGCGAACCGCAGTTTGCCGACCCCGGGTCTAGTGCATATCTTGTACATGTATTTTCTCCCACTTCCCAGTCTCGGATGAAGTATAAACTTGCGCAATTATTAAATATCAAAGACAATACACGAATGAATCGAAAAAAAATTATCCAATTAGTTTCAATTATTAAGTAATAACTATTAAAGTTTGTTTTATATAGAAAAGGGTTGAAATGTCCGCAACTATTGTGCGGTTCTTTCCCTAATATAAGCACAAAATACTAATTTAAGTTATCCAGCTTTTCTGTTAGTAGCTCTGCATATTATAAGTATGGAAGAAGTGTCAGAAGTTCGCTCTTTAACATGGAGGATCTTGTGGACATTAGTTGGCAACAGGCTGCAAAGATTGCTGGCTGGGCCTGCCTTAGAAAACGGACTACCGTGTAACTGACCTGTGTTTGATTGACCTCTTTGTATTTACGCATCTTATCCTCTTCTATGAACACACGGTATGCTGTTGATAAACTATAGCATGCTTTGTGTGTCGTTCTTTATATCCTTCTGTATGTCCATCTGTATGTAATGCACAAATTGTAAGACAAATTTCCTTTCGGACAAAAAAAAAGATTATTATTATTATTATTATTATTATTACACCAAACTGTCTGGCAGTAATCTCATCACTGCAATAAACAGCTGGGCCGTCCCAGTGCTCCTTTACACGTTCGGTATGAGCAAATGGACTGACACCAACATTGACTGACTAACTAGAAAATTACTAACCAAATTCGATGGAGGACTTGGGGTGTCCTGTATGATTAAACTCCAAGGCCGGATCTACATAATGAAACACAAGCAATAGTTTAGGGCACCCCCCACCTTTTTTTTTTTTTTACATATTTGTCACTGACATACTGACATATAATATCTCTATCTTCCTATGGAAATACTAGTAAATAAAAATATATAAATAAATAAATACCTAACAAAATACTAAGAAAGACACAAAGACAAAGGTGTGTTTCGTATTCCATAAAACCTTTTTCACAGCAATCTCAAAAACAAGCAAAAAAAATATCAATTTTGTTTTACTTATTGATATTAGTTATTTCAATTGTATCTAGATTTACATGGCGGAAAGAAATATAGGAAATAAAAAGTTAAAAATGATGTGGAAAAGAACGGAAAGTCAAGAAAAAATTGCAAATTTTTTTTTTAAAAGAAAGGTAAAAACTCCACTAATAGACTTTAAATATAATACAATAATAAAAAAAAAAAAAAATTTAAATCATTTTTGGCTCGTGGTACGCCAGTTACTAAAACGTACGCATATTTTGATACGACCAGCAAGGAATGTCTACTTACGTGGTTATTTATGGCTATGTACATTATATGGACATCTAGACCTAACACTAGACCTAGCACTAGACCTAACACTAGACCTAGCACTAGACCTAACACTAGACCTAATACTAGACATAATACTAGACCTAACACTAGACCTAACATCTAGACCTAACACTAGACCTAAATTTAATGTTTTTTCTAGAGTTTTAATTAATTTAAACTTGAACTTGAAAAAATAAATGTATGTACAAAGAGATATAAGAAACAATAAATGTAGGTACAAAGAGATATAAGAAACAATAAATGTCTGTACAAAGAGATATAAGAAACAATAAATGTATGTACCAAGATATATAAAGCAGATACAGGATTCAGTGAAAATGATCAATAAAATGAGTAACTATTTACTTTTAAACTAGGGACTTCTAAGTCTTACTTTCTAGCTCTTTCTCTCTCTCTCTCGTCACAAGCCACTGCTTCTCCTTTTATATCTTTCCTTAGAATAAAGAACCACGAAATCTCAATACCCTGTTGTTGTTGTTGTTGTTTTATTATATATTTTAACTTCTGTAAGTTAAATTACCCTGCTGTAGCCTTGAACTAAGTTTTAATAGGCGTCTCTCTCTGGCATCCAAGCGTGGTAACGCGTGACCTAATTAGAGCTACGTAAAACTGTCCTCATTTTGTGAACAATGGAAGTGACAAATCTATATATATCGGTCATGTTAATTCTTAAAGTTGTTAAGAAGTTTTGAAGCTTATTCTATCTGGTGACAACTTATCAACCAGAGTTGTATTATATTAAAATTATTAAGAAGATATATATTTGCAAAAGACACACCTGCACATATGGAATATCTTTATATGATTGTTTAAACCTGAGCTATTTTATACTATCATTTCAACGCCAACAGAAGTCATACCTATGCACATGGGCTTCTCTTTGGGTTTGGTTTTCAATTTCTTCATTGTTTTCTCTATTGATGGTTCTTCTTTTGCGTGATTATGTGGGTGCCCAAACCAGTATCCAAAGCCAGTTATTGGTTGACCAAAGATAAATACTGGTGAACCACTGTTACCTGGGCAGGTGGGTGCGTCATAATAGTATCTGCACCAGCGCTGTCCACTTCTGACATCCTTGAGAGTTTCTTTCAGATCAGGAAAGTGATGACCTATACTCACCTGTTTCTCAGCCCCATGAGGATGGCCTACTATAATTACAAGATTGATATCCTGATAAGCTGGTTCCTTGGACATTAGGTAGAGCTGCTGTTGCAAACTCTGATATTCTGCTAGATCATTTTCTAGATCGGCAATCAATTCAACATCCCAACATTCGCATATAATGGCGCACCAGTCATTTTTGACATAATACTCTTTGTCTGTTTCCAGCATTTCAGTAATATTTTTCAATGTCAATCGACGACAATCTTTAGACTCGTTAGGCCTATAAATTAAGTCAACCTTAGGATCCAAATCTTTCCAATTTTTATTGATAACGTAACGGTCATTAACCTTTTCAGCAAATAAATGATAAACTGTGGTGAAAGTGAAAATAGCATACTGTGTTTTAAATCCTTTGTCTGTAGTTTTTCGTCTGCGTATTCCCTGAAGAAAACAAGTGCCCGGAATCCCATCAGTCGTTGCCGATATATTATTTTTTTTAACGGTCAAACGTCCAGTTAAATTGCCCATTGCTTTGATAAATCTGTCAAACATGTTCAGCAACTTCTCATCTTTGTTCTTAATATGCTGTTTCAAATTTTTTTTGCTTTTAAATTCTGTCCATGTAATTCTTTTTTTGTGGAGGTCTGTCTTCGGACAAGTTTTTTCATCATTTTTATCTGAAAAGTAATTATACAATAGCTAAGACTGTTCTGAAAAAAAATTGTCTGAAATGTTATCATAGCTAATGGGTGTGGGTCGGATAAGATGTAATGACGCTAGCTTTCGATCGCTCTTCATGGCGTGAAGCTGTGAGTCTCGGAGTCTCAAGATTTGAAGCAAGAAGAGTGGCCATAGTGAAAGAGCGCCGAACCAACAAAAAGCTGAGAGAAGAAGCAGGCCTATCTGCAACCGACCAAATCTACCCATGGCATTATGCGGCCGGCTTTTTAAAGCGAGGATTGAACTTTACAGTTATCTTCGAGTCCATAGGATATGAGAAATGTGCTCATCTTCCATCACGAAGGAGGGGCTATATATATAATGACGCTAATAACAATAACGTCGTGAAAGTATTCTATTATTTGTACCTAAATAACAATTTTAAAAAAATTAAATTGACTTTTACTACTAAATTACACACTCTTCATTGTTTAAAGGTGGGTGGGAAGAGTTGGCCAAAAGTCTGGAAATTCCCGAAAGATGATAAAGCAGTGCGCTAATAAATATAGCGCGAATGTCACGAGCTCGATTTCCATATTGACCAATACTTTTATTTTAAATGACTACCAATCAGATGAGCTCTGGTCAGATCGCATCCAATCCGATCCAGTTTATTAAGAATAGTTTTAAACAAGGTCCAATTTCGATAAAGTCTAGTTTTCTATATACAATAAGTTACCATAATACTTCTTCATTCTTAAAAGGCTTGATATGGAAAAGAGTGTCGAAAAAGGCAGTACGATAATTTAAAAAATAATAATTTTTCACTAGTCAATAAATGTTAATAATGGTTTCTTCGAGGCTTCGAGGTCAGATCTTTTTTTCTTTTAATGTTTTCAATGTACAAGCTATATATTTCATCTTAGTGACTGTTATTGTGACATACTGTAATCTGTAAAATACGATATATTTTCCTTTTTTTTTTTTTTTTTTAATAAAGATTTGCTTAGGTAGTTTGAAACTTATTCTTGATTACTTTGAAATGAAACTCTGGTTTTAATTAAAGTCATATCTTTTAACTATTAAAGCATTTAAAAGAAAAAAAAATGAAAAAAAGGGATTAAGATGAAGGACATAATTGAAAGAAAGAAAGAGAGAGAGAAAGAGAGAGAGAAAGAGAGAGAGAGAGAGAAAGAGAGAGAGAACAAAAGAGAGAGAGAGAGAAAGAGAGGGTGGGAGAGAAAGAGAAAGAGAGGGAGAAATAGAGGGTGGGAGAGGTAGTGAGAAAGGAGATAAAAAGAGAGAGAAAGAGAGAGAGAAAGAGAGAGTGGGAGAGAAAGAGAGGGAGAACAAGAGAGACAAAGAGAGGGAGAAAGAGAGGGTGGGAGAGAACAAGAGAGAGAGAGAGAATAAGAAAGAGAGAGAGAGAGAAATAGAGGGTGGGAGAGGTAGTGAGAAAGGAGAGAGAAAGAGAGAGAGAACAAGAGAGAGAGAGAGAAAGAGAGTGTGGGAGAGAACAAGAGAGAGAGAGAATAAGAAAGAGAGAGAGAGAAATAGAGGGTGGGAGAGGTAGTGAGAAAGGAGAGAGAGAGAGAACAACTAATATAGAGAGAAAAAGAGAAAGAGAGAGAGAGGAAAGAGAGAGAGAAAAAAATAGAGGGTGGGAGAGGTAGTGAGAAAGGAGAGAGAGAGAGAAAGAGAGAGAGAGGAGAGAGAGAGAGGGTGGGAGAGGTAGTGAGAAAGGAGAGAGAGAGAAAGAGAAAGAGAGAGAGGAAAGAGAGAGAGAGAAATAGAGGGTGGGAGAGGTAGTGAGAAAGGAGAGAGAAAGAGAAAGAGAGAGAAAGAGAGAAAGAGAGGGTGGGAGAGGTAGTGAGAAAGGAGAAAGAGAGAGAGAGGGAACAACAAATAGAGAGAGAGAAAGAGAGAGAGAAAAGAGAGAAAGAGAGGGAGAAACGAGATGGTAAAAGAGACAAAATGTGTATAATTTGTTTAAAATTGAAAAAGGACCAATGAAACTTACTTCTTTCGTCTATTTCAAGGTCAAGGTCCATTTCTGTGAAACAAGAGTCAAAGATAATGCAACCTAATATTTAGATGCCTTTATAACTTGGTACATTTAACCAAAAAAAAATGGCGCCACTATGCAGACTCAGTTCTGTCCTACATATTTTGTCACATCTTACAGAAACCGTGCCAACTCTAAGTAACGGAGACAAACATTCATGTACTTCTGAGGGCAGGGGCGAAAAGAAAGGGAAAAAAAAAAGGGGGGGTAGATAAAAGTGATATAAAGTTTAAAGGTCTTAAGAAAGTGTGTCTGGGAGGGCGATTTAAGGCGGGCCACTCCAATTCAATGTAACATATGCTAGAAGACAATGGCCATATAAAATTGGGGGGGGGGTTGTTGAAATGTGGGCAGTTTAAAGTCTAAAAAAAAAATCAAACAGCTTATCAAATAGTTCGAAACAAAAACTGAAAATGAGAAAGATCGCCCTCTCAAAAAAAAACACTAATTTCTTGCCTGTGAACTTTAAATCACTTTTCTCCCCCCCCCCCCTTTATTTTCGCTCCGCCTTTCACTAATTCTTCCCCCTTCATTCTAAGACTTTTTTAAAAAGTCGAGTATTCTTCCACTTTTAAGCTTTTTATCAAAATATTTCAAAGGCTCTTTTAAGCGCTCAAACACCATCATTTTTACAATATTTACTATTCCAGTCAGAACTTCATGGCACCTGGATCCAGGAACCTCGACGCTGATCTCAAAAACAACCTCTAACGATTTTCCTAGAAATTTAACAGTTGATGAATACCGCTGAGAAAAGAATTACTAGCTCGTTGGCCACACGGGGAAAACTCTAGTTTGACCGTTATAATTTTTCAATGTGAAAAATAAATAAATGTAAATTTGGCTGGAGACTATATCAATGTCTAGAGCTAACAGTCAGCGTATTACCGTATAACTGAGTAAATTTAAAGCTGCTTCAATTTTATATAGAGTTCCATATATTTTTTACGTAAATCTAATATAGATTACATCTAGAATCTAGATCTAGAAGTAGATCTAGACTAGACCTTAAGAGTTAAAAATCATAACTTAGGTCTTGTGTTAGATCCATAGACATAAATAAATATAGACTGGCAGAAGGAAGTAACTTCATGTAACTTGAAAACATGTATATCTATTGTATTCGGATTTCCGAATTATGAAAAATTGCATGATCTTCATTCTTAGAGTTAAAACAAAACAACACTATTGAAAATAATGTAATACTTATATAGGTTATGGCTGAAATAGATATGAATACTTAACTTTTATACTGCTCATAAATGCTGTATAATAAAGTACACAAAATTGCAAGTCACAAATTTTCGTTTCATAAAACTCTTTAATCGGCCAGTCTATATTTATTTATGTCTATGGTTAGATCTAGATGTCCATATAATGAACATATCAATAAATAACCGCACTAATTCGCCTTCCTCGCTGGCCGAATCAGATGATGCGTATTTTCTAGCAACTGAAAGTGTCAGGGGTTTGATCATGAAAGCTGCTTATTCGTCCTAGGCAAACAAGTCTCGAGAGAAGGAAATATAGTAATAGATGTACAAACTAAACAATAAATATGAATCTTTGTTACCTACTCGGGTAAGTTCTCTGTACTGAATAAAACCACAACAGTCTTGCGCCAGTGAAATGTAATCCGCTTACGTCAGCTTTTCACACACTTGCGCATTATACGCAAGGCTTGTGTTGGCAAGAATAGGCTGTACGGGTCAATAACTAACAGTGGCCTAGCTAGGAATTCGCCATTATTTGGGGGGGGGAGGCTTGGCCTCTTTAGGGGCTTCTGCATTTCGACATTTGACATCAAGACATGAGATAATGGCGTAATATTTAAAATTAAATATCAAAAAAATCTCGAGCACTCACCGGGGGAGGGGGGGGTCAAAGTCTCCCCCCCCCCCCAAACATTCACCCGCCATAGCTACGCCACTGATAACTAACTAGATTTAGCGAAACTGTTATATTTATTCATTTTACTAATGGCGAAATATTTAATATTTAATATCAAAAACATTTCGAGCACTCACCGGGGGCCGGGGGGGGGGTCCAATTCTCCCCCACCTCACATTCACCCACCATAGCTACGCCACTGATAACTAACTAGATTTAGCGAAACTGTTGTAGTTATTCGTTTTACTAATCATCTTTTACTAAAACGGTATTACGTTCTGTTAAGGTCACAGCTGGGGCTGCCTGCATTCCTCATTAATCTTCGGGCTCGAAGACAAGCCTTATCATTATTATTACTATTATTATTACAAATCTGTACTATTAACGTGCTCATGGTATATTGTTGTTGTGCATAGATCAGAATATTGAGAACGAGTGCACTACGTGTATTGTTTTTAGCTAATTGTATGTTAATTGACCTTTTCAATATAAAGTGTCCCTGCAGTTCTTTTTTCATCACATGACAATACGCAGGGTAACACATTTTTTTTTATTTTCTATCTTAGGAATAACAAAAGCATTTAAAAATATTTCAACCAAATATAAGTCGATTCAATTTTAGTACAATAACGCAGAACTATTATCAGCTATAATTAAAGAGAATCATGAAATAGAAAAAAAAATATATATATAAATATATATTTATATGTACAATAAATAGAGAGAGAGAGAAAGAGAAAGATTCTGATAGATAGATAGAATGTATATTGTACAATTACTCAAAATATTGTCAAAATGATTAACCTATAAGTTAATTGATAATTCTATATGGTGATTATAAAGTGAAAGTTGATAATTTCTTCATTGATACGCAATCCAATCACTGTAATTAAAACCCGCTTGATTGACCAGCCTAACTTAAAACTCGATACCTGAGGCATCGGCGTGTCTGAACATCTGTTCTGCCTTGGAGGGATCCACACATGTACATTTGTTATACTAAGTTGTTTTAAAGCTACACTGGATAGACTCATTAAATGATATTCTCAACACCAATTGTGCTTTTCCCGCCTAGACCGAATTTTCCAACGTGATTGTGTGGGTGTCCAAACCAGTGTCCAAACCCAGATATCGGCTGCCCCCATTTGAAAATCGGAGCACCACTGCTTCCTGGGCAAGTCAGAGTGTCGTAGTAGTAGCGGCACCAAATCTGGTTGGACCTGACAACTCGGAGTTCTTCTTTAGCCGTTGTTGTTTTTCCAATGCTGATTCTCTTTGACCAGTTGTGAGGGTGTCCGATAATAACCACCAAATTGACATCCTTGTATACTGTGAGGGACTTCTGATACAGTTCAGCCAATCCTGATTGGTACTTTGACAACTTCCCTTCTAAGCTTTCAACGAGCTCGCTTTCATGAGTCAAACATTCTATGGCACACCAGTCACAATCCAAATCAGGTTCTTTGTCTAATTCTACGAGCCTATCGCCATACAGTTTCGGGAAGCTAGAGTTAATAAGCTCCTTCGTTGTTTTATATTTTTCATTATAGTCAAGTATAAACGCTGCCTTATAACAGCCCCATGCTTGACTGACCTCCGCGTATCTAGGATTAGGCATTTGATCACCCTCTTTAAACACGTGATACGCTGTTGATATGGTAACTATAGCGTGCCTAGTTTGTCCTTCACTAGGTCCCTGTTGGTCAGGACAGTGGCAGTCTTCCTTTCGTATCTTCACAACGAAACCAGTGCCCGTGTTCTTGACCGCTTCCCCGTCTCGCGTCATGATGAGCAAGCAGCCTGTCAAGTCTGACATATTGACCAGGAAGTCGTGCAGGCTTGCTATGTCTTTTATGAGCAGTTGACTGTTGACTGGTTCCGGTTTAAGGAGCTGGGATCCTTCTGAAGAATTCGACTGCTCGTTAGAATTCGCTCCTGAAAAAAGTTCAAAAAGCTTTTCCTTGTAAACTTCTCTGAGATTGCTGCTAAAATCCTCAAACTTTATGTAGTCTCTGTGGAATTGCCTTTTCTCACAAACCATTCTTCAATGTGAGTGTGTATGTCCTGCATAAAAAGTAGCAAAATATATGCATTTTTGTTTAAAGAACTCTAAACTTTTTGTTTAAAGAACTCTATACTTTTTGTTTAAAGAACTCTATACTTTTTGTTTAAAGAACTCTAAACGTTTTGTTTAAGGAACTCTATACTTTTTGTTTAAAGAACTCTAACCTTTTTGTTTAAAAAGCAATCATCTGAAACTGTAAGAATTTTACTTTAACAAGCGGGCAAGTGATGAGCTTAATCTTAAGTCTAAATTACTTCCACTATTATTCCCGCTAAATATTCATCAATACCATTTCGCGACGTCTTGTGGTTTTTATACACTAGTAACAAAAAATATGTGCAGTGGCGTAACGAGGGAATGGACGACGGGACGATCGCCTTATCCAGACATAAACCATTAATAAATGTAAAATGTTTTTGTTAAGTGTCAAGTTTAGACTCTAATTTGAATTGTCAACGTCGAATCCATGCATGATATGTCTCAGTTAACTATAGGAATTACATGTCGATATTAAAAAGCAAAATAGCTTGTCAAAACATATAATTTGATTTCATGTAGAAATATAAACTCTGTAAGTATAGCGGGAACATAATTTTTATGCAGTGACACTCAGTGGCAGTGACAGTCTTTAAGTCTGATACCGTACACCTATACGGAGATTTGGTGAGCTAAATGAGGACGGAACGAATTTGTCAGCACTAGATGCGGGAAAATATGCAGGTCGCAACTGGGTCTGCGTAGTCACGTGACTCACTGCACGCACCCTTAATCTTTGGAATCGAAGACATTGTCATTATACCGAGATTTCATTAAAATATTATTAATATAAGCAGCCTTGGCTGGCTTGGCCACCTTCATAGAACGCCAGAAGGGCGACTTTCACAAGACATCCTGTATGGCGATCTAATAGAGGGTAGGGGTAGACGCTGGTCGTCCACTTTTACGGTATACGGATGAAGCTCTTCAAAATCAACACTAGCAGATGGGAAATTGTGGCACTGGATAAATCCACATGGAGAGCGGGCATAAAGGAAGGGTCTCGGATTGCAGATGCCATACACAACAGTAGTAAAAAGAAGGGTGAAAATGCAACGGCGCATGATGATCACACATGCCCAACCTGCGACCGCAGCTGTGCATCAAGGATTGGAAGTTGCTAAGGGAAAAGTGCATCTCTCGAGACTTAAAAATACCACAGATTATTAATAAAATTAACTAATTGCTAAATCGGTAGTTTTTAAAAAGAATTGTTTAAACTTTTAAGTTGATCCTAGAATGGGTTTGGGAAAAATAACCTGTACATTATTTAAGGATACAAAACCCGACATATTTAACTATATCTGTGAATATCGAAGGATTGACTCCATTGTTGGCATCAAACAAAATAATTTTTATCTATTAATTATTCGACTAATTGGTAGATTATTTGTAGTTTCAGTTTTCTTTTTTCGTCTATTGTTTTCCCCAATGAAGAATTGTGCAAAGTTTCAACTTGATCCGAGATTGTTTGTGGGAGAAATTCCTAGTTTGTATTTTTTACCAGACAGACAGGTGTGGGTGGATATTAGCTTTGTAAAAACAACGTTATTGCAGCATCTAAGAATAATATTGATTTTCATACTAAAATGTATTCAAAGTAATATGCTCTCTGTTTACACGTCTGGTGTTTATTTAGATTCTAATGTGATAAGAAAGTGTGCAAAAAAAAAAATTACTAGCACCACTGGGATGAATGGATGAATAGAGAGATGTGCTAAAACACGAAGCAGGACGTTTTGGCGCCGCCGTTTTGGCGCGAAGGTCGTTCTGGCGCGAGCCGTTTTGGCGACGGGACGTTTTGGCGCGAAATACATTATGTACGTTTATTGTATTATTTCTTAAAAGAATTATTCATATCTATGTTTTGCATGAGTGTTTGTGTTAAGACATATTTTTCACGTACTAAATGTAAATGTGTTTTTTTGTTTCACATCATTTTCTCTAATAAACATTTTGGCTTGTGTATGTGTGTTTATTAAGAGGCACACTTTTATTTCAAAAAAGGTTTTTTAAGATATTACTTTAAAATTTAAAAAAAAAATATATAAAAAAATGAAACGATGATAGACTAAAAATTGATGCAATTATTTGTTTACATTAACATTGGTTTGTTTACTGACTGTATGGTATCTCCAGCTATACATACCAAACACTTGCTAATAAAAACTATTCGCTGAACGGTGTTAGAATTCATACTATACATACAATATTATGGTAGAGTGAAATAAACATTGTTATAAAAGCTAAGTGCTTATTAAATTATCGTCAAATGATATCTCGCGCCAAAAAGTCCCGTCGCCAAAACGGCTCGCGCCAAAACGTCCCGTCGCCAAAACGGCGGGGCCAAAACGGCGGCGCCAAAACGTCACGTACCGGCTAAAACAGGCCAGGGGCCTTCCATGGGCTGTAGCGCCACTGGGATGGCAGGATGAATGGAGCAACGTGCTAAAGCAGGTCAAGGTCACTTGGATCTTCTTGATACAACTACGCTTGAGATAAGTCTTTTTTGCTGTTGTTGTTTTTTAAGGGTTTTTTTTATAATCTTTTTCTTGTTTTTTTTTTCTTCTGATTTATATAAAGCAGAAACTGGTTTTTAGCAACATACTGAGCTAATGAACCGTCAGCTGGGGATGTTAATTGGAAATGTAAAGGAAGGCAAATACTCGCAAGTTCTTTCGTGTCTCCTGTGTACAGAATGAGGAACAATAAGGAAGAATTGATAGGTATTTTGAAAAACATAAAACACATTCTTTACTTTGTCTTAAAGTTGTACAATTTCCCACAACTTTCCTCAGTCATTTTCTTACGATTTCTTTACGTCTATTATACCGCCACCATATTTCTTCATGCTGCTTTCTCTTCTTTTTCTCTTTATTACATTTTAATTCTAAAGAATGTATATGGGGATCTCACACACTAGACTGTACACAAGAAGCAGATCTCTGTGATTAACTTTATGAAAATCTTATATTCAGCATGATATGGCTCCCTTCTGTCTCCGAAGACAATGCATGCGCCCAGATGAGACACTGGTTTTGGTGTTTTAGCCGCTTTGCAGCGTTTCGCGTTACATTAGGCACCAAGCTGCAGGAGGGAATTGTATAGTTGTTACTCACATCGCCTAATGGGCCTCACTCCTGATTTTTCCTCGGGTTTGTCTCTTTAAGCCTAAGTACCGCAAGGCAGCGGGGGTTTGAAGTCAGAGTACCGCCTCTCCTAGATGAATTGCCCTACTAGGCTGACGAGCTCCATCTACCCGAAGCTCCTGGTTTTGTGGCGCCAGGTATCCGCCTTCACCCCTTCACCTGTTAGTAAGAGCAGTTTCGTCAGGCTAAGCCACACGAGCAGGCCAGGTGCTGGACTTAGTTGTCAGAGGCTAACTGAGACGCATGTCTTAAGAAGTATTTTATAGACAATGGGAGCTCATCGCCAAGGACACCTCCTGGCCATGACGACCTTTGAATATTCAGTATTACTCTTCTGACATTTGACTTTGTTGTCTGATAGAATTTGTGAGTTCTAGTAATGTGTTCTATGCGGTGAATCGAGTACTTTCTCTTAAGTCAATTTAAATATTAAAGCTGTATAATCGAATCAGTGGTAAAAATACCAAAGTACCTATATAAGCGTACAATATTATAATGGGATGAACTTACAACTTATTTTGTGTGCGAGGGTGTGGCTATAAACTTGCGTCTACTTACTGTTTTATTGTTACAAAGCACAAAAGGTATTCAGGTTGTGTAGACAGGTGAGACCGAAGGCTCCTAAGTACTATGCCGCCATGACAGCATAAGTGTTCCAAGTTAAGTGTGACGTGTAGTTCCTGGTAGTGACTTTATAGCAAGGTATTAAGTAACTCTCTGCACAGAACACATTACATCATCTGGCCTTACAACACACAAATACACACTGCTTCACAATGGCACTACAATACACAAAGTGTCACCGTGTGACGATAGAGAAACCGATTCGACCGATTTTATGTATCGATGTAGAGACATAAACACGCTTGAAACGATGGATTCCTAACATAGAACCGATAGCGTTCGTTAAAGGGAGTATAGTCTTGGATTGTTCAATTTAGCAATTGTCGTGTCGATAATGTCACCGGTAGTATATTGTACATGTTCAGGATGGCTGCCTGGTCGTGCGGTTTGCGTGCTGGACTGTCGTTCGCATTTATCGACGGTCGAGGGTTCAAACCCTGCCCGCTCCCATCCCCCGTCGTCCTGCGGGAGGTTTGGACTAGGAAGTAAACTATCTTTAACTCTGAAGGAACATCCGAAACATGTAAAACATTTTTAACTGTTGACATATATGTCAACAAAAACATAACGATAAGACGTTACAACATCTCAAGATATCTTATCTTATATATCTTCTTCTTATCTTATATAATACAGACGTTACTTCAAAAAAAGAAAATGATTACGCCCTACGCGTCATGCATTTAGTCATGCATGTTAACCAATGACTTAAATTCTGCCAAGTCACTGGTTTTCCTGGCTAGCTCAAGCAACCCATTCCATGCTCTAATAGCACTAGGGAAGGAGCATTTGTACAAATTTGTCCTAGCATATGGGACGAGGAATGTGCCTTTATCTTGGTGTCTTTCTGAGTATTTTATTAAATTTTGTTTTTGTATTTGAAGATTATGGTTCAGTGTTTTATGTATAATTGCTACTTTACTTTTGAGTCTTCTGTCCTGAAGGCTTGCTAAATTTAGTGATTTTACTAAAGGCGTTACTCTGGTTAAATGTGAATATTCGTTTGTTATGAATCTCACTGCTCTATTTTGTGTCTATTCCAGTTTCTTAATGTTTTCTTGAGTTGAGGGGGTCCCAAACGGAGGATGCATATTCTATTATTGGCCTAATCAAGGTATACAGACGTTATTTTCATGTGTCAATGTAGTCATGCATCAATGACTTAAACTCTGCCATGTCGTTGGTTTTCCTGGCTTATTAAGACAAGATATGTAAACAAAATATCGCGTACAAAATATCGCGTACAAAATATCGAGTACAAAATATCGCGTACAAAATATCGAGTACAAAATATCGCGTACAAAATATCGAGTACAAAATATCGCGTAAAAATATGACCAGAATATTCTTTTTTAACCCTTAAGACGCGTGTGGTAGTTTAGCCTTTAATCATCAGAATCGAAATTCCATTTTGTATGCACTCATTTTAAAACAGCTCAGCAATTTAAGGGTTAAACAGTTCCTCTATCTATCTTGTAAACTCTTCATGAGTTCAAAAAGTATTTTAAAAAAAACAAACAAGGAAGTTGTGCGATGCGTGGACAAGAATTTCGAAACCGCTCTAATGATTTTTCCTATAAATTTGACAGTTTAGGAATATTTAAAAGGGAAAACAAATACTTTAAATTCTAGATCTAGAAATCTAGATATCCTGAATGCCAGACTACTGTGCTACTGTGGACTGCAATTAGTTTAAAGAGTGGTATTGGCCTGCGCCATCCAATTATCCCTTTAAAAATACAGGATGGGGGCAATGCAGTAGTTTATTTAATTCGCCCACAATGTTAGTTAATAAATGGGAAACAATTATTTCAAGGGGAAACTCCGATATTTTCTTTTAAAGACATATTTAAATTTTGCAAAAGTTGTAACTAGATATTTTCAAGATCACTAATGTCAAGAACGCTAGATTAAACTTCACCTTCGCCAGCTAAATGACAAAGAATGAAGCTAAAATTGGTGCGTTGCCAACTCTTGTTCTTATAAGTTGAAGTCTTGGGTCACATGTCCAATGCTTCCTCTACATTGTAAACATTTTGTGCTATAAACGAAAGGTTTTTTAAAAATGTGATTCTGCTGTGTACAAACATTACAACATAAAATATATAATATGAGTTATTCCAATAATATATTTGGTCTCCTTCAGTCGCCAAGCGACTATGGATCATCTCATGGAAATGAGATGAACGCCTGGGCATTAGCTGTGGTCAGAACGATGTCCCTCCCCCCCCCCTTTCCAAACAGCTGATGTATCCAAAAGAACGTCAAGTGCCAATACAGTTTGGTGTCAGCGGCGACGCAGGTACTGTAGCACTGTCATCGGTGTATCTACAATAACGAAATGTCCTTGTACCTTAGCGAACTGATCACTCCATATGTCCCTCAAAAGCTACGGTCCACGGGCTTTTTCAGTGCACGGACCAAAGGTTTGGAAATCACTCCCCCTTCATCTCAGACAGACAACATGCTACACTACTTTCAAGAAGAACATTAAGACCTATCTGTTTAAAACTTTTTTAGATTAGTTTGTCATTTTAGCTGTCGTGTTTGTGTTTGTAATGTTATTACAGCGCCTTGAGCCTACATTTTGTTTGTTAACAGCGCTATATAAATAAAATTATTATTATTTATCTTCGGAAACGAAGACCTTGCCATCGCCATTATTACTATCATTTTGATTTTTAAGATCCCAATTATGTTCTAAAAGCTATAAAATGTATAAAGATAGAAAAAGAAGAGATAGCAATATGAGGAAATGTGGTGTCGATATAGTGGAAGAAAATAGAAAAGCGGAAGATGAAGAAAGAATCTTAAATAAATAAAAGAAAGGACTTTTGTCTACGTGTCTAGCTAGGCCGCAGCGGTTCTCAACCTTTTATGCTCGGCGACCCCTTTGTACAATCCCCCACTCTGCCGCGACCCCCCCCCCCACACACACACACACACACACATACAGCCATAGAAGAATAGACAATAACAATCCATATTTTCGATGGTCTTAGGCGACCCCTCGCAAATCGTCAATCGACCCCCAAGGGGGGTCGCGACCCACAGGTTGAGAACCCCTGAGCTAGGGGATGATATAATGAACCGGGCTCCCACCACGGCAGGCTAATGTATTAGTTAAAGAGAACAACAGCAAACCAAATTGCATAATAACCGAACTGTCAATAAGTGGTCAACGATCGTTGAACAATAGCAACATTTAATACTAAATACAAATAGTTAATATTCAGAGTATGTACAAATCATGTGATAATCAGTTGATGCATTATTAAGTGTACAAATAAACACACCTCACACACGGCACGGTAACTCCAAATACTACAATACGGAGATACAAGGCTCAAATTAATCAAGGGTCAGTCACGGCTCCAAGGGCGAGCTCCAAACCACACACTCCATCGTAGCCCCCAAGCCTAACACCCTGAAACAAAGTATAACTTAGATCTAGCGACGCGGCTGAATCACAGAACTTTCATTAGCGACACCCGTACCGAAATATCAACCTGATTACTACATTTATGTACTTACGTACCGTTAAAACACGGAAGCAGTGAGAACTATAGCGCAGACAGAATCTACAGCCAGAACGCCCTCTCCACTAGAAGAACAATACCGGAACTAAGCGAGAAGTAAAACACACAATATTCTTGACAACAAAACACGCCCAATGCAACTACTTCCTAGTCCTAAAGACACGACTATTTTAATATTAGACAAGAAAGAAAACTTCACACACACACATTTGTATATGCTTTATTAAAAACTTCCGTAAAATATCTCCGTACTCTTTACACTGTATACAACAAACAAGCTTGCTAATCATGCATTGACCTCCATGTAAGACATGTTACATTTCTACCAATGTTTTCAAATCCAACAGAAAAGATAATTGAATTGGTACAATTAAATGGACGTTTAGTTTAACTACAATCGTCTACGTCAGCATAACTTCTATAACAATAAAAAATATAGTTGTAAATATGAACAACATTCACACACGAAACACACACACACACACACACTCACGTACATATATTCAGCGCTTTATAAATTAAGCTTCTATGTACTCCTAAGTGACGGCAGACGATCTTGCAATACCCTGACTAAAAGTGGAATAATCATTCTGTTTTAGACTTAATGGAGAGGAGACAACCACTTCGTCCAGATCTGATGTAACTGTATAGCTCCTCCTTCGTGATCGAAGTTGAGCACATTTCTCATAGCCTATGAACACGAAGATGACTGTAAAGCCGACCGCATGGGTAGGTTTTGGTCAGTTGCAGATAGGCCTGCTTCTTCTGTGAGCTTTTTGTTGGTTCGGCGCTCTTTCACGATGGCCACTTTTCTTGTTTCATATCTCGGGACTCCGAGACTCAAAGATTGCCGCCACGAGAAGCGATCGAGAGCTAGTGCTTCCCAGCCGTGTATGTTAAAGGAGCTCTTGATAGTGTCTTTATAGCGCTTATATTGATCTCCCTGGGAGCGCTTTCCTGAACAGCTCCCCGTACAGAAGTCGCTTGGGGGAAGCGATTGTCTGGCATGCGGACTACATGTCCCGCCCATTAAAGTTGAGACCTTTTAACTGTCGCATTTGGTACTGTTCATGTTGGACAGCTTTAAGATTTCTGTATCTGGTAGGTATGTGGTCGGACCGATGTACCATATGGATACTCCTTAGACAGCGTAAGTGGAAGGAGTTTAGCTTTTTTGATGTGGCGGGAGTATAAGGTCCAGGAGTCTGATGCATATAGGAATGGCGTGAGAACAACAGCACTGTAACAACTACTGTAACATTAAACAAACAACCTAGAATGCACTAATCACGCGGGTCTATCTACACGATGTTTTCTGTTCCTATCGTGCTCTAACCAACACAAACTGTCTGGTGATCATCATCTTCGTCGTCCGTTGTTTCGGAATGGTCATGCGGATGGCCAAACCAGTAACCGAATCCCGATCTCGGCTGACCCCATATGAAAACTGGCGCCCCACTAAATCCATTGCAGACCACGTTGTCGTAGCTGTAACGGCACCAGATCTGACCCTGACCTCTTTCAAAATTTCCATTTCCGGAGACTTCTTGAACTTCCGGCGTTGGCCGATGCTAATGCGTTTTGGTTTAATGTGGGGATGCCCGATGACGACGAGGTTAATGTCAGCGTGAAGCTTAGACTTCTGGTAAAGCTGAGATATACAGGACTGGTAACTTGAGAGTCTCTCTTCTATGATTTTAATTTTACTTTTATTTTTAATTTTGCATTCAAATGCACACCAGTCGCTTTAATAGTCAAGATCTTTGTCAGTCTCCAGTAGTTGAGAACCTTTGAAAGTAATTTGTTTATCTTTCTTGTCGATATCACTATCACTGCTGCTACTACCACTGACAGTGTCTTCTGCTGCCCAACCAGGCGTGTCGATGAATGTCCTTTCGTTGTCGTAATAGCAATCGCTATCGCTGTTGAAGCTATCCCCACTCTTATCAGAATCTCTGCCTTCACTATCCCTGATAATTTCGCTCGAGTTAAGTTCCTGGTTGTAGTCGAGTTTGAACTTAATCGTGGAACGGCTCCAGATCTCGTTCACCTTTTCGTAGCTCGGTATGTCAGTACGATCGTCATCATTAAAGATGTGATACGCAGTTGACACCGTCACAATGGCGTGAAACTCTTCACTTTCTTTGTCACCGTACTTCTGTTATCTGACGATGAAACCTGTACCGACAACGAATGGAACATAAGGACCTTCTTTGTCTGAAATCCTCAGCAATCCAGTAAGGTCAGTTTACCTCAGGACTGTTTGATTCCTTTGATGAGGACACTTCTAACCCATACAACATCCTAAACACCATCCCGAACCAAACTCACCAACCACTAGCCAGATCCACTCCTGTTAAACCTAAATCTACTAAAATTAATACAACAGCCTCACTAAACAAACCTACTAAAGAAGTAATACCAAAATACCTTAAAACCTTAGTTATAAATTTTCAAAGCATTAGGAACAAAACAGCAGACTTAGAAATTTTATTAGAATGTGAGAAACCAGACATAATTGCAGGAACAGAAACTTGGCTGCATCCTGAAATTTATAATGCAGAAATTTTCAATAGTAATTATGAAATTTTTAGAAAAGATAGGGCTGATAATCATGGAGGAGTTCTTTTAGCAATAAAAAACACTCTTATAGCAGAAGAAATTACCTTACCTAACTCAAAAAATGTAGAATCAACATTTTGTAAAATTAATACCACCTCAACATCCCTAATAATAGGCAGCATTTACAGACCACCAAATTCTAGTTTAGAATACATGCAGGAACTATGTAATCAGATTACTACACTTAAAGAGACAAATAAAAATGCAGTTTTTTGGATTATGGGTGATTTCAACCTACCTGATATAAATTGGAAAACACTAACCATAGATAAACACCAAAACCTTAAGGACATAAATGAGCTTTTCATAGAAACTTTACACAACCTAAGTTTAGATCAAATCATTAAAAAGCCAACTAGATTAAACAACACATTAGATCTCTTCTTAACCAACAGACCTGGATTAGTAGTTGATTATGAAATTATCCCTGGTCTATCAGACCATGAGATCATAAAAATACACAGTCAGATAAAAGCAGTAGCCAATACAAAACCCAAAAGAAAAATCTTACTCTGGAATAAATGTAACCTAACACAACTACACCAAGCTGCACTAAACTTTCAACAAACATTCTTATTAGAAAAAGACATTAACCAACCAGTCGATGACCTCTGGAATTTCATTAAAAACCATCTTAAAAGCATAATAGAAAATCATATACCAACTAAATACACATCAAACAAAATAAATAAATGCTGGTTTAATAATAGACTAAAGAAGCTTTGTAAACAGAAGGAAAACCTCTATAGAAAATTTAAAGAAACTAATGCAGAAAGAGTTTACAAAAAGTATATAAAAATTAAACACTTAACCCAAAAAGTAAGCAGACAGCTGCAGAGTGAATACATAAACAATGTAATATCTAAAGATAACAACAAAAACCTATGGTCATACATTAAGTCTAAGAAAATGGAAACAACAGGCGTAGCGCCATTAAAAGATGAACATAACATAATACATAATGATAATGAAACTAAAGCAAACATTCTAAACAAATACTTTGCATCAGCATTCTCAGCCCCAGGAGACAAAGACATATTACTGAATTTGAACCAAGTAGACAACATAGAAGATATAGTAGTACAAGAAAATGGAATTCAAAAACTATTAGCCAACACCAAACCAAATAAAGCTTCTGGACCTGATGGTATTCCAGCTAGATTACTCAAAGAACTAAGTAATGAGCTAGCCCCAGTGTTCAAAATACTCTTTCAGACTTCACTTAACCAGGGCAGAGTACCAAAGGACTGGAAAGAAGCTAATGTCACCCCCCTATTTAAAAAAGGAGAAAAATCTGACCCAGGGAACTACAGACCAGTATCACTTACCAGCATCACATGTAAAATCCTAGAACACATAATATGTAGCAACATCATAAACCACTTAGACAAACATAATGTCCTCACACCATACCAACATGGCTTTAGGAAATATAGATCATGTGAAACACAACTAATAGGACTAATTGATGATTTTTCAAAAGGTTTAGATAATAGTGAACAAATAGATGCTATCTTACTAGATTTTTCTAAGGCTTTTGACAAAGTTCACCACCATAGTTTGCTTAAAAAATTAAAATATTTCGGCATTAATGGTCCACTGCATCAGTGGATTAAAGACTTTCTGATAGGGAGAGAACAAACTGTAATAATAAATGGCTCTAAATCAACACCGATAACAGTAAACTCAGGTGTACCTCAAGGTACAGTCTTGGGTCCACTACTATTTTTAATTTACATAAATGATTTACCAAATTGCATTAGTTCAGGAACAAAAGTCAGATTATTTGCAGACGATTGCATAATATGTAGAACAATAAAAACAACACAAGACACAGATATTTTACAAAGAGAATTAGATGAATTACAGAAATGGGAATCAAATTGGAGCATGTCTTTCCACCCAGAAAAATGTCAGTTGTTAAGAGTAACAAAAAAACTAAAACAAATTAATTCCACTTATCTTATTCATGGCAAACCAGTATCACAGACTAAAAACGCAAAATACCTAGGTGTTATAATAAATGAAAAACTATCATGGAATCCACATATTGATGAAACTACAAAAAAATCAAACAAAGCATTAGGATTTATTAAAAGAAATTTCTATAAATCAAATAAGAACATAAAACTAAAATGTTACTTAACCTTGGTTAGGCCAATAATAGAATATGCATCCTCCGTTTGGGACCCCTCAACTCAAGAAAACATTAAGAAACTGGAACAGACACAAAATAGAGCAGTGAGATTCATAACAAACGAATATTCACATTTGACTAGAGTAACACCTTTAGTAAAATCACTAAATTTAGAAAGCCTTCAGGACAGAAGGCTCAAAGTAAAGTAGCAATCATACATAAAACACTGAACCATAATCTTCAAATACAAAAACAAAATTTAATAAAATACTCTGAAAGACACAAAGATAAAGGCACATTCCTCGTCCCATATGCTAGGACAAATTTGTACAAATACTCCTTCTTCCCTAGTGCTATTAGAGCATGGAATGGGTTGCCTGAGCTAGCCAGGAAAACCAGTGACTTGGCAGAATTTAAGTCATTGGTTAATATGCATGACTAAATGCATGACGCGTAGGACGTAATCATCTTCTTTTTTGAAGTAACGTCTGTATTATATAAGAGGTCAGACATGGATTCAAGAAGCTGATGTGTATCTTCAAACAGACCTTCTTTCTGATCTGTTGATGAAACTGTTGAAAAGCTCTTCATCAACTGCTGTTTATAATGTTTGTCTTTTCTTTGAAATTGTTTAAATGTAATATACTTGTCATGTGAACCTTTATCTTTATGACATTCTCCTTCACTCATTTCTTCTGTGAACAAAAATTACATTAAAACATAAGTTTGGAATTGGATGTTTTTGTTCTTCGATCGCATGTTGTTTTTTTTGTTGTTGTTTTTTTTTTCTTGCTGAATGTCTCGTGCATTTATTTGGATCTGTATGTGGGTTAGGGTCTTACAGACGTCTAGAAATAGGAGGAAATATCCTTCTATTTGAGGTCTCTTCCTCCGTCCGGAATCGGCCTAAGGTGTGAAAATGTCCGGCTTTTTATGCTGTCATTAACTAAAAAGACACTATCGAATGTAATGGTTTAAATATCTTCTTAATGTACCTCAAGAAATTGAGTATGGATGTTATTGATGTAGGATTCAAGGCAAGGCTTACCAAACGTCCGGCTAATGGAGGACAAATCCTCCTTTTTGGATCTGTATTTTCCTTCCGCTAGGTTATGGTCTAAAGTGTGAAAAAGTCAGACGATCACTCTGTTGTTTACTGCCATTTGCTTGTTTGATATCGCTCCATACTTTCATAACGTCTGATTTAAACAGCAGAGTGTTGAAAACTTCCTTGATAGCCTTCTTCGTAAACATTCGCATCTTTAGGGCTTTTTAAAAGAAACCTGTTATTCAAAGCTTCTCAAGATATTTGATTATTTCTTTTGCCATTCTGGGCATAGTGCTCAAGTTAAAAGACCGTTTAGGCTGCACAGCGCACATAGAGACCTAAGAGAGAAATAGACTCTCTACTGATTTTCTCGCCAAGTATGTTCTAAGCAGAATGAGCACGGATTTTCAAATGTAGGTCATGTTTACAGGAATGATAAACTTCACCGAAAGGTTCGAGAAATTCTTGAAGTTTTACAGAATTTACTGACATATCAAATACATTGTAAGTCTTTTTTTTGTGAGTTCGTGTGTGTCCTCTTTGAAAGGATTTGTCTCCTTTTCGTTCTCATCTGGTGCTGTATCCTGAACCCTATTTCAAGAAACTATCATAACACAAGACAGACTTGGAAAGTAGTCAAATTAGGTTCTATATATAGCCTATGTTAAAAGATAAAAAAGAATAGGCTTTACGTTACGTATAGAACAAAGAGACTAAACAATGTTTTCAACTCCTATCGTGCTTTTCCCACCTTTTTCATCCTCATTGTTACCTTCTGAGTGATTGTGTGAATGTCCAAACCAATATCCAAATCCTGACATCGACTGCCCCCATTTAAAAATAGGAGAACCACTGCTTCCTTTACAAGTAAGATTATCATAATAGTACCGGCACCAAAGCTGGTTTGACCTGATCACTTTGAGTTCCTCTTTATTTGGACACACTGTGTTTCCGAAGCTGAATCTCAATGACCAGTTGTGTGGATGCCCGATTATAACAACCATATCAACATCTGTGTACTTCGTGAGGGACAAGTTATAGAGTTCCTTTAATCCTGATTGATATTGTGACAATGTTCCTTCTAATTTTTTAATAAGTTTCGTGTCATGAGTCACACATTCTATAGCACACCAGTCACAATCATAGTCTAAATCTTTGTCCATCTCTATCAGTTTATGACCATACAATGTCGGGAACTTGGTACATTCTTTGATTTCCTCCAATGATTTGTCCTCATCGCCATTATAATAAAGTTTCAATTGAGTTTTATATTCGTTCCATATTCCATCAATCTCTTTATACCTACGCACGTCCGTCTCATTCTCTCCACTAAAGATGTGATACGCCGTTGAAACTGTAACTATTGCGTGTTCTGTGCACAATTCATTGTGACTCTCCTGGTCAGGACAAGGACATTGACCATTTATTTGTCTTCTTATTTTCACAATGAAACCAGTTCCATAGTGTTTCACGTGGTTTTGCGACATTATAAGAATCAAGCCTGTCAAGTCCGACATATTCTTTAGGAGGTTGTGCAAAGTATTAAAATCATCATCAATTAGAACACTGGTGACTTCTGGTGGTTTTAAGTTTTGAAGTCCGTACAAAGAATCCGTTTCCTCATCAGAAAGATTATCCCTTGTAAAGAATTCAAAGATTTTTTCTCTATATTGTTCACTTAATTCCAAAAAGTCTCTATAGTCGATGTAATTTGTGTGCATGGTTTCTTTCTTACAATTCATTTTCTTATAGTAATAGTAAATGACCTGCAAATATACAGTAGCTTCCATTAACAGTAGTTTTAATAAACAGTAGTATTAATAAACAGTAGTTTTAATTAGCAGTAGTTTTAATAAGCAGTAATTTTAATTAAAAGTAGTTTTAATTTACATTAGTTTCAATTACCAGTACTTTCCATTACCGGTAGTTTCAATTACCAGTACTTTCCATTACCGGTAGTTTCAATTTACCAGTACTTTCCATTACCGGTAGTTTCAATTACCAGTACTTTCCATTAACGGTAGTTTCAATTACCAGTACTTTCCATTACCGGTAGTTTCAATTAACAGTTCTTTCCATTACTGGTAGTTTCAATTAACAGTACTTTCCATTTCCGGTAGTTTCAATTAACAGTACTTTCCATTACCGGTAGTTTCAATTAACAGTACTTTCCATTACCGGTAGTTTCAATTAACAGTACTTTCCATTACCGGTAATTTCAATTACCAGTACTTTCCATTACCAGTACTTTCCATTACCGGTAGTTTCAATTACCAGTACTTTCCATTACCGGTAGTTTCAATTAACAGTACTTTCCATTACCGGTAGTTTCGATTAACAGTACTTTCCATTACCGGTAGTTTCAATTAACAGTACTTTCCTTTACCGGCAGTTTCAATTAACAGTACTTTCCTTTACCGGCAGTTTCAATTACCAGTACTTTCCATTACCGGCAGTTTCAATTACCAGTACTTTCCATTACCGATAGTTTCAATTACCAGTACTTTCCATTACCGATAGTTTCAATTACCAGTACTTTCCATTACCGGTAGTTTCAATTACCAGTACTTTCCATTACCGGTAGTTTCAATTACCAGTACTTTCCATTACCGGTAGTTTCAATTAACAGTTCTTTCCATTACTGGTAGTTTCAATTAACAGTACTTTCCATTTCCGGTAGTTTCAATTGACAGTACTTTCCATTACCGGTAGTTTCAATTAACAGTACTTTCCATTACCGGTAGTTTCAATTACCAGTACTTTCCATTACCGGTAGTTTCAATTACCAGTACTTTCCATTACCGGTAGTTTCAATTACCAGTACTTTCCATTACCGGTAGTTTCAATTACCAGTACTTTCCATTACCGGTAGTTTCAATTACCAGTACTTTCCATTACCGGTAGTTTCAATTACCAGTACTTTCCATTACCGGTAGTTTCAATTAACAGTACTTTCCATTACCGGTAGTTTCAATTACCAGTATTTTTCATTACCGGTAGTTTCAATTACCAGTACTTTCCATTACCGGTAGTTTCAATTAACAGTACTTTCCATTACCGGTAGTTTCAATTACCAGTACTTTCCATTAACAGTAAAACTACTTACCAGTACTTTCCATTAACAGTAAAACTAAATTAAATTTCACCTTTGTGATCTTTTGGGCAGATGATGTAAAGATCATGTGTTTCTGTGGCCCACGGATAACGAGGGTGTCATGTGGCCAGCGCAATGACCAACCGCCTTTGCTTTTCCCCAAGTGTCAAGATACCCTTTAAAGCTGGGTGGACTCTAGAGGCGCCCTAAAGATCTCGAAAGTGAAAATCTCAGTCTTCCCCAGGATTCGAACCCGGAACCGCCGGTTTGTAATCCAAGCGCTTTACCACTCAGCCACCGCGTCTCAATTAACAGTACTTTCATTTAATAGTAACAGCTTTAATAAGTAAAATTTTAGTTAGCTTTATATTTTTAACTATGTTGCCTTTCATTCAGCAATAGTGTCTTTTGGCGAGATCTGAATTCAGCAAGTTTCATTACTAAAATGTCCCTATAAAGCTTAAATTACATTGAGAATATTTAAAAAACATACTGTGGTCTAACTGTTATTTTAAATTTTGATTAGAAACGTTTATTTTAAATGTTAAACTTAAATGTTTAATTTTTAAATTAATAGATTTAGTGATTTGAAAAAACTGGGAGCTTCGAAAAGATGGAGCTCCTAGGAAAGCAATTCGTCTGGGAGAGGGATACTGTGTCTTCAACGCTTTGTGGTACTGAGGCTTCAGAAGAGAACCTGGAGGAAAAATCAGGATTGAACCCCCTAAGGTGTTGACATTCCCTCCGGTGGTTTCTGCGACTGAGTCGGTGCCAAAATGTAATACAAAGCGCTGTTTCCGATCACACCAGCTAGGTCAGAAGGTCAGCAAGGTCATGAGGTCAGCAAGGTCAGGAGGTCAGGAGGGTCAGCTAGGTCAGGAGAGGAAGATCTATGATTCCTCATATCTAATGCCCTGTAATGCTTCCAGGAGAGAAAACTATACCAGTGGCTCATCAGGGCGCATTCAGTGTCATTTGATGAAGAATGAGCCCTTCAACTAGGGCTGGAGTCAAGTTTGTGGAAACCCCCGGGGCCAGGTTTTTGTGGAGGCCCCTACATTTTTTAGACAGCTTTAATAAAGATCTGATTGTTACTAATTATTAATAGTGATACTTATATCTAAAAGCATGCCATATTTTAGAAGAAAGAAATAGCGTACTTAAAATGTTACCTCCTTTTCCTTCTTTAAAAAGAAAGATTTAATATACATATTGTTAAAACCCTATCCGCGACGCAAAAGGGTTAACTGTGTGTGATCAACTGACATATGTGACACAGGCCAGTAACACAGTTTAGCGTGCTATATTGAAAGGCAAGGGACAGTACTGGCATGAACTTTGCACGTGAATAGCGCCCATGTTATGGTCATCTGATCATAAGCCTGCGCAGACCAGAGACACAGTGGGTAAGAAAGCGGCAGTTCAAGACCGGAGACCAGAACTGTTGGTCTGCAATGAAGTCGGTCCTGGTAGAGTCCTCCACTGAAACGTACGAGTCCAGGAAGAGACAGTAGAGTTGATGAGTTTAGTACAGTGACATACAGTCTAACGTTGTAGTAGTTGATTGTGTTGCCAATTGTGTCATACTGGCTGTTTTATTTGACCCTTATTAAAGTACCAGATTATTTGGAGCCTTGTTGTCAAGTTCTTGATGTGTTTAGCAGTGTTTACAGAAGGCCTGATTAGGAGAAGGTTTTATTTAAAATATATAATATATACCCAAACAAGGGGTGACAAAGACTGTAAGCATCAAAGTTATTGAATTGGCGTTTGGTACCAGAAGGTCGAGCTAGTCATCTTTAATAAGTAATAACAGACATAAAGTATTACCAAAATCTCACATTTCATCATTGTAAATTCCGTAGAATGAGTAAGTATGAAAGAAACATTTGAGATTTCTGGGGATGATGATGTAATGGAAGGAACGGTAAAAATAAGGGGTTGACACCATGAGATCACCGCACCGGGTGACACCCACTCTAATGACGCCACTGCTTCTGACCCCTCAATCAGGAAGCCCAGAGGTGCCTATGGTAAATTAATTTCTCATTTAATTTATTAGGTCTGTGTGACAAGATCAATAGAGTCAATAGATAGCATCTACTTACAGGTTTGTAGTTACAAAGTTTGGAATGTAGTATGCAGACAGTTGAAACAGAAGACTTGTAATATTATACCGTAAAGACAGTTTACGTTTTCTAGACTGAGTGTGAAATGCAGTTCCTGGTAGGGGCCCTAGAGCACGGTATTGAACACACTACAGCAACCCCGCACACATGTGCACATTACTTCACACAGGGCCTGCAATACACACAATGAGGTGTGACGTAAAAACGCCGATTCGATAGATTTTTTGCTTCAATGCAGTGGCATTAGCATTACTTGGCACGATACCAACCATAAACTCAAAACATAGAATCGATACGTGTCACTAACCCAAATAAGTTTAGTCTACTGTCACTGGAGTGTCGATAATCCCCCTTAGAGCCGGCCCAAGGCCACTGCAACCTATGCGGTCACAGTGGGCCCCGAATTTTCACAGGCCCCGCGCTAATTCTATGTGTACTAGTACTTTTTCTATCCTATATATTAATTATATATATATATATATATATAATCAGTTGCATCAGTTCAAGTATCTTTTATTGATGAAGGAGATTCCAGGAGATTCGAATATTTGTACAATGTAAATAGAGATTCCAGGACATCCAGATATTTGTGCAATGTCAAGTTTGTGTACTTTCTTTAGAAGTAAATGAAATGTCTGTTATAGCTATCAAAAATGTGTTTCTTTTAAATCTATTTCTATTTTAACTCAAGTGTCATTGTTGATTATTTAAAATCTAACTATCTAAACATATTTGTGTGTTTTGACGACATTCTAGTAGTGTCAGAAGTGAATGTGACAATTAGAAATTATGTTGAAATAATTTATGGTAGGTTAGTTAATGGTAGGTTAGTTTATGGTAGGTTAGTTTATGGTAGGCTAGTCTGTAGCTTTTTTTTTCCTCAATGGAATGCGTGGTCGAGAGGCTAAGTACGCTTAAACTTGACTTGGCTTGGCATGGCTACCTAAGAAAGGGGGCTCGATGATCGACACCCGACTTGAGCAGAGTTGTCAACAACACCTAATCGTCAACTCGAGTACTATGTACGGGTGCCTCAAGGTTGTGTACTTTCTCCTGTACTGTACACTCTTTACACTAATGACATAAGAAGCATCTATGACTCAGTTAAACTCATTTAATTCGCTGATGATACTGCCATAGTCGGTCTTATTTCAGAAGACGAAACTCAGTATCGAAGCTCGATAGAAGAGTTTACAAACTGGTGCACCGACAACTTTCTAGAACTGAATGTCACAAAAACTAAAGAACTTATAATAGATTTCAGAAAGAAATAACAAACTATAAGTGAACTGCAAATAAACACTGCATCTATAGAACAAGGGAAGGCATATAAATATCTAGGCGTTATCATTACTAACAAACTTTCATGGGAAGACCACCTTGGAACTCTAACAAAGAAAACAGCCCAGCGACTATTTTTTCTATACTAACTCAATAGCTTTAAACTAAACAAGAAGATCCTAGATACTTTTTACAGCGTGACTATAAAAAATATGCTAACATACGGAATAACTTGTTGGCAAGGCAACGCTTCATCTAAACTGGTGCGCTGTCTAGAAAACATCATTTAAAAAAAGCATAAAAAATTACACTCACAACATTACCGCATTTAAAGGAACTTTTTGAACAAAAATGGAAAAAATCTTGGAAGACAACGGCCATCTGCTCCATCAGAACTACCTCAGGTCGTCGCGAAGTGGGCGACTGCTGTCAATCAAAACAAGAACAGAGCGATACAAAAACTCGTTCGTACCTCACTCGGTCAGACTATATCACCGCAACTCGTTGATCAGGGAACATGAAAAGCACCAAGATGCCTGTGTGTAGTCGCTGATTGAACTCTTTATGTTGTGTCTGCTGTATTTATGTGTATTTTTCTGTTGTGTTGTCTTTATATGTGAAAAGAGTCCTTGTAATCACAACAAATTTCCGTAAGGATCAATAAAGCAGTCTTAGTCGTAGTCTTAGTTTACTGAGCGCCTAAAGGCAGCACGGAAAACCTTCTCCCAGACACTCCCTCCCCCCACTGGTCCACAAAAGTGATTGACTATAGTGCTCTGGGCATGCTATAAGCATGAAAGTAGCGCTATATAAACGCTATAATTAATAATTAATTTATAATGTTTAATTCTTAGCCTCTTTAGTCCAATGATTTTTCTATTCATTCATGAGTGTAATTACGGGACCTAATTTAGAATATTAATACCCAAATAGCTTTTTTTTTTTCCCTAATGCCGTTAGAAAATGGAAAGGGGTTGCCTGAATCAGCCAGAAAATGAATGACTAAGTAATAGAGTTAAAGGTCTCTAACATGCATAACAAGTACTTAGTAATTTTCGAAGGTAAACGGTAGGTTTAAAGGCAAAAAAACAACAACTATAAATAGCTTTTTGGCGTATCCGGTGTACAAACTAAAGGAAATGTTGGTTTAAAGCAGTGGTTCCCAAACTTTTTTATCTCGTAGACCCCTGGGGGGTCTATATAGACCACTTTGGGAATCACTGGTTTAAAGTGTATGATCATTTTGGTGCATTTTTAGAACTGTACAATGGGAAGAGAAGACCTAAAAGAATGTTTGTTTGTTTGTAAAATGTTTGACATAATTCGAATGTTCCTTCAGAGTTGAAGATAGTTTTACTTCCTAGTCCAAACCTCCCGCAGGACGACGGGGGATGGGAGCGGGCAGGGTTTGAACCCTCGACCGTCGATAAAATCCGAACGACAGTCCAGCGCGCAAACCGCACGACCGGGCCTGCCATGGAGAGAGGTTCTAACTAAGGCAACAGACAGAAAGAAATGGAGAAAGACGGTCGACAAATCTTGCAGGGTGCCCCAACGGTCCAACAGACTAAGGGATAGGTAAAAAAAAAAAAAAGTTCTTCTCTAGGAAGCTAAACATAATTTCAATACGGAGGAAGCCTAATGTTTCACTCAATGACATTAAAACGTATTTTAAAAACACAAGCTAAATATTTTGGCGCATTTCTTTTTCATTCAGTTGGAAACACTGACTGTCAAATAATTGTGTGCCCTTGGCATTGTTTAGCTTACTGTGAAAGTCTTTAATGTCTTACAAGAATATAAACCCTTGAGGTTGATAAAAAAAGATCAGAAAACAAGGGGACAGACTCTTCTCGCCCCTTCATTTCTTGAGTTTTGACCAAATTCAATTCGGAATGCACTTATAGAGCACTGGAGATAATTTAAGACAGTGGCGTAGTTAGGATGGGGGGAGAATTTGAAAATCCCCCCCCCGAGCCCCTAAACGACTGTTTGAAATTATTTTTTTTTACATTAAATATTAAATGTTACGCAAAATGCAGGGGCCCCCCGAAGAGGACAAGCCCCCTGGGACCCCAAATGATGGCTAATTCTTAGCTAGCCACTGTCAAGATAGAGTAATAATTTGTATTTTAGATGCTACCTTATATATAAATGTCACTTTTTGAGCATGCTTGCAGCTAAAAAAAAGTTCCATTCGTAGGCTTCAGGTGTAGACTGTAAGGGGAGAGGACTATAGATATTTGTGTTTTCTTTTATATTTAACTTAATTACTTCCCTTACTTTACTAAGCCCATTTAGTTGCGACACACATTTGTCCTTAACAGTGTCCTTGAAACAATGTCCTCAATTTTTATTGTTCTTGAAGCATTGTCCTCAAAACAATGTCCTCAAAACAGTGTCCTCAAAAATGTGTCTTCAAAACAATGTTCTTAAAACAATGTCCTCAACTTTATTTCCTTGAGGCATTGCCCTTCAAACAAGTCCTTAAACAATGTCCTTAAACAATGTCCTTAAAAGAATGCCTTTAAAACATTACCTGCAATATGTCGTCTTTTAAAGGTCGTCTATCAAATGTCTCCTTTAAAAAAAATGGTCTTAGAACAATTTGCTTAAAACAAAGTGTTTTAGCCTCTATTGCCTTATTTTTTTGGACTTTTCCCCAGTCCAATCGCAAGGCAGATGTACCTTAGATTAAAAAAGCGTTGCTGATAATGGACAAACGCTTTAAGTTAGCACATCCTCGATCCCTAAAAACTACTTTAAACGTCCCTAATTAAATATGACAGTATAGTAAAAATGGAAGATGTTGCTTTAAGAAATGGCTCCTACACGTTTGAATAAGTGAGATACAGTTTTTAATAAAATGACACAGAACATGATCAAATAAAAACACAAAATATTTTGTCATTGTGCAAAGAGTTAAATACAAACATTTACAAAAAAGAATCAACAAAATAATTTAACAAATTTCTTGTGGGAAAAAAATTGCGCAGGACCCAGTCAGTCAATGTTATATTCTCTCGTTGGCTGTTCTCGTCTTGTTTCTTAGTGATTTCATGTTCAACTTAAAGCAGGATGTAATCGACATACATTAACGATGTATTAATTTACGCATAAGAACATTATTAGGATTATTAAGATGTATTTTTTTGTTTATTATTCTTGATGTCGCTACAAAGGAAATAACATGAAACATACAAATACAACATAGTTGGGTATTTAGTACTTTTTCAGTCTGTATAACTGAAATATAACGATAGGCCTTTGTGCTGTGCTTTTAAATGAGAGTATATGACTTTTATTCATTATACCAGCAATCTTCTTCAACGAACAAAATTTTTACATTTTTTACACTATATTAATGTCGTAAACATTTTCTGTTTTACGCATTTTAATAAGCAGTTATACAGGACTTTGAATAATGGTGTTTACTTTACGACATACTGAGTTATTTGGGGGAAAAAAGTTTTTCTTTTTATTATATATTGTGAACTGGTTGGCAGAAAACAGTTTAAACGACGGAAAGTGGTTTGGCGGTGGTGGTTGTGGTGGTGGTTGACGTAGATGTTGTTTCCTGGGAGGGCGTCTGGGTGCCGGTGGTGAATAGATCTTGACCTGGTCTGCGTCCTTGCCCACGAGGTCCGAATCTACTTTGGCTTGGGTTGGTGAAGCCTCCGATAGGGCGGGGGGCACGTGGGATACGCTTGGGAATTCTGATGGCCACAGTTCCGTCCACCACCAAGATGGTCAAGTCTTCAGTCTCAAATGGAACAGCGTTACCTGGAAACACAAAGTTCAAAGTTCATTTACTTACGCTACGTCAAGTTATAAGTATATATCTGTAAGATAAGATAAGATTACTTTGTTGGTTGAAAAAAAATAGAACTTCCGTTCGACTAGGATCGTTCACCTCAGCATTGCAATATAGAGGCAAAAGCGCAAAACATGCTAAACAAAAAGACCTACACCCACAACCAGCGCGTGATGAATTGGGCTCCTGTATACTTATCAGTGAGGTGGAATGATTTTACAACATTTTGACAGTGACATCAAGGAGTTTTTTTTAATCTCTTGGTTAGGGGCGGAATGCAGAGTAATGTGGGTGCACAGTGGAAAAAATGAGTGTTTTGCGTGGGAATGGTGTCAGTCACGAGGAGGCGTCAGTGACGATGAGGCGTCGATCTTCGATTAAGAGGAGGCGTCAGTGATGATGAGGCGTCGTTGAAGATGAAGCGTCAGTAACGAGGAGGCGCCTAAGATGAGGAGGGTCAGTAAAGAGGAGGCGTCAGTAATTTGGAGGCGTCAGTAATTTGGAGCCGTCAATGGAGAGGAGGCGCCATTAATTTGGAGGCGTCAATGGAGAGGAGGCGTCAGTAATTTGGAGGCATCAATGGAGAGGAGGCGTCAGTAATTTGGAGGCGTCAATGGAGAGGAGGCGTCAGTAATTTGGAGGCGTCAATGGAGATGAGGCGTCAGTAATTTGGAGGCGTCAATGGAGAGGAGGCGTCAGTAATTTGGAGGCGTCAATGGAGAGGAGGCGTCAGTAATTTGGAGGCGTCAATGGAGAGGAGGCGTCAGTAATTTGGAGGCGTCAATGAAGAGGAGGCGTCAGTAATTTGGAGGCGTCAATGGCATTGAGGTTTCAGTGAATAGGAGGTGTCAGTGACGAGTAGGCGTCAGTGAAGAGGAGATGTCAGTGAAGAGGAGATGTCAGTGAAGAGGAGATGTCAGTGAAGAGGAGACGTCAGTGAAGAGGAGACGTCAGTGAAGAGGAGACGTCAGTGAAGAGGAGATGTCAGTGAAGAGGAGACGTCAGTGAAGAGGAGACGTCAGTGAAGAGGAGACGTCAGTGAATGAGGTGTCAGTAAAGAGTAGGCGTCAGTGGAATACATTTAAGTAATTAAAAAACAGAAGTTGAGATAAAAGATCATTATGTCATTACAGACGGGTCTAACATCCTACGAGTAGCTAAGCTAAGCAGGTAACAGAAATTAATGGAGATAGCTGGTGAAAGTTTCGCTAGTGGTGCACCCAAGAGTGAAAGGGAAAGATAAATCATTACACAATAATGACGTCATTAAATAATTGTAATCTGTTACTTCTGCCTTTTTAGTTAACTCAAGAGGCAACTAAAGAATAGTTTGGCGACATTTAGAAACTCATGTCATTTTTTCATAGGTAGCCAAGCCAGGTTCAAGCCTACTTAGCCTCTCCACCACGCTTCCGTTATTTAAATTCATAATGCATATAGACTTTTTATTTATTACTGTATATAAGCGTGTATAAAACATGTCTACCATAAAGACTAATTTGTGCGATTAAGAATTAAAAAGTCTTACCGACGTCTGGTGTGGTCATGATAACTCTGCCATCTCTGCAAGCACGTCTCAGGGATGGGTAGTTGTCATAGAGTGGTCGCACCTGCTCAAGCGGCAGGGGGAGTGAGGTGCCGTCAAGTCGGATCTCTGATGTGGTGGAAGCAGACGAGCCCTGACAATAAAAATAAATCTTATGGATCACACAAATACAGCGGAACACTTCCCCAATCTTTACATTAAGTGGCCGAGTATTTTGTTTTACTAGTTTCGGATGTTCCATTGGAAAGGAAAACTATAACGTCCTGGTTCAAACCCTGTATAGGACGGCCGGGAGGGGGGGGGGATAAAAGCTTTCATATTAAATGTTTACTATTGGGACGACATCCTGGAGCGTTTGTCACAAAACCAGACAGCCATTCTTGTTTCTTCTATCAAGTTTATATGCTTTAATAGTATTGAGCCGACCCGCAGCGTTTTTTTTTTTTTTTTGGAGCCTCGCTCTCTGTCACCGCGAAATATAGGTGGGGTAACTCTAGTGCGACTTGCAGAAATAAAAGAGTTATCTTTCCATGCCTTTTTTCATCGTGGTCTCCCGCATGGTTGGGCCACAAAGAGAATTATATTTATCGATGAGATTTTTTTTTTTTTAAATTGACAACATTGAGTTCGACTTCCGAGGAGCTATCATGTTAATGGAAGCTTGAATATATGAAAGCAAACAAGCGAAATACCGCAAATACTTTTTAAAAAAAATAAAGTGAATATAATGGAAAGCATCGCGCAATCACTGTCATATCGCAATACTGCAAGATTTATCTCCTCCCTTTCCTATATAAAAGAAAATCAATTAATTACCAATAAACTGATTCACTGATTACGTTTTAAAAATGATTCATGTATTTGTATTATGAATAACTGCGAGTACGAGAAAAAATCTACCTAGACAGACAGACGGACTGAGCTAATGTAAGATTTGTAAAAATGAATGTAGATATTAAATATCAAACCGTGGTAGTACTTGGATGTAGTCCTACCCTTCTCACGTGACTTGGCCTGGCGTCAATGGAGGTGGATCTTAGAGGGTAAGACTCCAGCATTACAAATACAGCGTCGAAGTCGAACTGACAGAAGAGCTCCCTGCTTAACTCTCTAAAGACAGCTTTCAGTTTTGACTCTCACGCATGCGCATTGGTTTCTTGGTGATTTTTTTTTTCTATTTTTGTTGGGTGTGTGTACATGTGACAATGGAGATGTTAGTAGGGCATTAGGATTGGGGTAGGGGGCGACAATAAGTAATGCTAAAAAATACATTACATTGTTAGTTTGAACTGTCTCATATATTTAAGTTAACAAAATAAGAATCAGAAAATGATAAGTTTTTATATTTCTTTAACCCAATGGTAAAGGAAACTCTGTGGACGTTTTTATATTTTCAAGTATCTCAATACATAGTTGTCAATTTTACAGTATATAATAATAAGGATGGCTGCCTGGTCGTGCGGTTTGCGCGCTGGACTGTCGTTCAGATTTATCGATGGTCCAGGGTTCAAACCCTGCCTGCTCCCATCCCCCGTCGTCCTGCGGGAGGTTTGGACTAGGAAGTAATTATCTTCAACTCTGAAGGAACATTCGAAACATGTAAAACATTTTACAACATAATAATAATAATAATAATAATAACATATGTTGAAAGTATGTCTTACGTTTCTGGCATCCAGCTCATCAATTACTTCCTGGTAGGTCAAGTTTGTGTTTGTGATGAAGCATGGGCCAAAGCTTCCAATAGCTACCAACTGAGAAAGATTAATATATAGTCAATACAATATCTAGTATGTATAAGGATTCTTTAGCAAAGCCTAACTTAGACTAGAGATATAATCTTAAAAATTTTTTAGTACGTGTATTTATGATTTCTATGTATCTATCATTCACGATACTAATTTCGTTTTATATTTATAATTAGCGTTTTAGAAGTGTTTTTTATAGAACAAACTGCTTAAAGTAATGTACTGTGTTAATTTGCAAACACGTGGGTCTTAAGACGTGTGTCAGCGTGCGTATAGAAGTGTGCATGTGTGTGTGTGTGTTCAGCGCATTAATCATTAATCAATACATCAAGTTTTAAACAAATCAAAGAAATCATTAATACATGTTTAAATGACATAATCAAACCAGCTTAACTGAGATGACCTGGGCGGGGGTCGGGTCATCAATCACAATCTGTCAATCAACTCAGTTGTCAGTTGGAGTAGACCCTATGACCTTGAGGGCGTAGGCTTTTTGTTTGTAATTTTTATTTCTCTTTGAAGAAAGAATTTCTTTTTAAGTTTATTGACCTTTTTTTAAAAAAAAAAAAAATTTGAAAAGTCCCTTGACTTCTGTTATGGTGGTGCTGGGTTTAATTTTACTGGGAAACTGATGTTACTCTTCCAGATTTTCCACAGTTTGTGCAGTTTTTACAATGTTTGACCCTAGGAATTTAATTTCTTCTAATTCAACTGTATGCAACATTTTGTACTGTCTCCACCACAAACAAGGATTTTGCTTGTGTCTGCACTTATTTAGAAATGGTAAATCTAGCAACAGAAAGCAAGAGAGCATCTATACCTTGGATCTCATAATAAGATCTTATTTTATCTTATAAATAACAGACGTTCCTGGAAAAGAGAAAGTAATTCCGCCCAAGGCGTATGCCTGTGTGAGATTTTAAAATATCCAGATGCCACACAATTTTATTGGCGGAAGCATTTATATTTTAAAGTTGGCACTCAACGAAATTTCCGTGGACAGAACGTTTTGCTTCTGTTGCTGTTTTTGTAGTATTAAAACTTCACTTAAAATTGAAATTTAATTCTAAAGAAATAGTTATAGGAAAGGTTTTAAAATGTTGAATATATTAACTTTGATATTCACTCAAGTCAAAACTATTTCGCCTATTGGTGTTTGACTTACTGGATTGGGTGTAGAGAAGTCGTACAGAATGCTGGCCCGGCTCAGGTTCAAACCCCTCAAGCCTTCATCAAACGACCTCATGATGATCAAGTTGGAACCTCTGAAGTAACATCCAAAAATACAGGTCATGGTTAGTCATGAGGTATTATAACTTGTAATTATCTTATTTTCCGGTTTCTACCAAAGTTGCGTTCAATGCATTTGTATTGTAGGCTAGTTTTAAAAACATTATCAATAAATATTTGTGATAAAAGAATATTTTCAAAACCGTAGACGAAAAATACATTAAATAAATACCACTTTTTTAGCTTAAATTTATTGTTTTTAAACACTGACCGTTAACTCTGATGTTTTTTCAATGGGACATATTGAGCTGTTACTGACATATTATAGATGGAACTCTAGAGCTATCCGCCACACAAGAAAATCTCTAATGGAACAGTCATGACGTCTGCATAAACTGCAAGGGCGGACCGGCTATATGGGCATTAAGGCAAATGTCCGGTAGGCCGGTACCCAAATGGGTTGGTAGGGCCACTTAAGGGTCTCATGAATGCCACTATAGCATTATTAAACTATTAAAGTTTTTATAATATTTTAATGAAAAAGAAATGGGACCTCTGAGCGTCCTGTTAAAATATTTTTTTTACAAACTCTACAGTGTAATGCTAATTTAATCTAACACATTTTCCGAAATAATGTAATAGCCTACATCCGTAGACAGTGCTACTAGTAGGCTTCATCCTTTTAGAGCCCTTTCTTTTAGCGATTTAAAAAAGCAGCACTAAGGCCTACTATATTTCTTTTAAAAAGATACAGATTTCATTGTATGCATGCCTCTCAGTTAACGATATATTATCAAACTTGAACAGAATGATTTTGAGGACAGGTAGACCTAGAAACGGATGTCCATCATATGATACACGACTTGTGGGCCGCGGATTGTATACAAATGCCTTGGCCGATTTTAACACCCCCCAGTCCGCCCCTTGCATAAAGCATGTAGCCTGGTGCATTGCTTGTCACGTGACTTACGTTGGAACAAATGCGCTCTCGTCCACGCTGCTGCCACTCACATTCCTGGCCCAGCTGTAGACGTCACCGTCCGGAAGTTGAGGTGGACCACGTGGTCTACCGCCACGATTCTGAAACAAGAAAAAATAAATACTTACTAATTCTGATGATAAAACCCATTAAATCGTGCATTATGGCTGAAAGTAGTATTAAATCTAGAGTCACATTGGTTTTCTATAACCCGGAAGAAAAATCTTTTCCTCGAGTTTATCGATATGCTAGAAAACTTGACGTGACCATTTGGGCTTAATGGATTATCGGAATAAAGATTATCTTATGACCTAAAGGACAAATGATATTATGCTATTTGTTTTCTGAGGGATTATACTTTGGTAGGTATTAGATGACTAGCAAAATCAACTCATATTTTTACTTTTTCAAGATAACGGTCATATGACCAGGTGCCCATTAAGCCATCGGCCGAATACCCATTAAGCCATCGGCCGAGTACCCATTAAGCCATCGGCCCAGTACCCATTAAGCCATCGGCTCATTACCCATTAAGCCATCGTCCGAGTACCCATTAAGCCATCGGCCGAGTACCCATGTGGTCACTCATGAAATTGAGCCCTTACTTCAGATGGGGAAAAATCCGACCTCTTCCCCTAGTTTTGAACCCCAAACATTCAGATGTTAGATTCAAGGCACTGTACCACTCCTACAAGAATAGACAGACTTGTGAGTTAAGGAGAACTAATACTTGTATATACAAATTAAAACATGCAACTGATTTGTTTGTCTTACGGTAACTCACCTGGTGATTTCTTTGTGTCAAAACTTGGGCATTCTTAAGAGATTTGTTTCGTTGTTGTTTTTTCAGAAAAAGTTGGTTGAAGTTTTACAAATGAAACAATATCGACACTAGTTACGGCCCTCTATTTTCCCAGGTAGTCAAAGTGAAGAACCGGCCTTTTAAGGGGGACAATGTGCTTTTTGAGATTTTAGATCCAGCACTGGTTGTCATTATTAAAACAAAACTGAGACACTAATGCGTTAATTAAGCTCTGGAGTTGTGACACTTAGCTAAAATCTCTGAAAGGTTGATGAATAAAGTGATTGGGTGGGGGGGAGGGGAGGGGGGGTGTAGACCCAAACAGTTTTGATTCAAGTGATTTCAAACTTGATTTTTAAAAATGCACACTTAGTGATGATAGAAGCCAGGTATGTTGCTAGTCAAACTGTGTTCTGACTCTATATCACAAGTGAGCATGTTCTAAATTAAAAATCATTTTTTAAAATCATTTTTAAATAAATTTTGTTGGTTGAATCATTTTAACTAAGAATTTCGATTTGTATACATTGATGTACAAACTTTTATTCAGATCAATGTCAGTTTAGTCAAGATGATTACACATTTTTTTGTTGTTGTTGTTGCTAATTATGCATTTAACCTTAGACTTGATAAAGTTACCAGTTGGGGACATTAAAGACGTTCGTTCTTTGTGCTGGAGGCGTAGTGACACTATATCAAATCCTTGGCTATAGAAACAGATGACATGGACATCATCTGCCCCATAGATCGCAAGGTCTGAAAGTGAACTTTTACTTACCTTTTTTTTAAGTTAAGATTTTTTAATTTATGGGTTTGTTTGTTTTGTTCTGTTTTTTTAAATTTATGCTTTCTAAAAACTTTTTAAGCAGGAGCGTACAGCCAGGCTTTGGAAACTATTTTACTTTCTTTCAACTATATCAGGTACACAGAATGATGTGAACTATATCTTATAATCTAAGGACGTTCCTTCCACACAAAAAAATATAAGATTATTTGCATTTCATGCGTTAGCTCATCTTATTCCTCTCATCTGTCACGTGACTTACGTTGTATGGGTCATGTGACAGTTTGCGTAACCAACTCCCTCCACTTTTTCTAGCTTGTTCTTATAAGGATATCAAAACAGACACCGGTCCATTCTTTTATGTTGTCCAGCCAGCTCATGCCTTTTATGTTGTCCAGCCAGCTCATGCCTTTTATGTTGTCCAGCCAGCTCATGCCTTTTATGTTGTCCAGCCAGCTCATGCCTTTTATGTTGTCCAGCCAGCTCATGCCTTTTATGTTGTCCAGCCAGCTCATGCCTTTTATGTTGTCCAGCCAGCTCATGCCTTTTATGTTGTCCAGCCAGCTCATGCCTTTTATGTTGTCCAGCCAGCTCATGCCTTTTATGTTGTCCAGCCAGCTCATGCCTTTTATGTTGTCCAGCCAGCCTTTCTTTGGACTACCCTATCTTCGTGCTCCTTCTACTGAGCCTGACATAAGTAGAGGAAAGTAACGCAGGTTTGCCGTTGTCCTGGCCACATAATACTATAGAAGCCAGAAAGCACCCAGCATAATAGGTTACCCTAGTTGGTTCAAAATTTATCATAATTTTTTTTTTCAGCGAAATGGTGTGCCGTTTATTCTTTTGAGAATTCAGAATGCCACTCTATTGAACACGCTAGAAAACGTAACCTACTTCGGTACAGTTCTGTCTAGTAAGTTCAATTCGGTATAGTTGAAACTACTACTAATACAGCAAAAAAAATGTCTTCATTAGAGATCTAAGCAATGTCAAGGACTCAAAATTGAGCGTCACTGTTGCCTGCCAACTAAATGAAAAGGAATTGACCTTGACTTTTAACACTATCTCAATGTGTAGCCGTTTATCTTCGTAACAAATCTCCTTTATTACCGCTAGTTATTTGCCCATTTCTTTTAAAATTAGTTTTAATTCATAAAGTGAAAAGTCTATTACTTCCTCTATTTTGCGCTATAAATAAAAGAGATTGGAAAAATTGATTATAGTGTAGAATATAGCGCATAAAAAATATATATTCTTAAGATTAATAAATAAAAAATTTAAAAAAATCATTTCAGCTTGTTAAAATGTAGGCATACAATTGTCACAGAAACTGAAACTAAAAAGCCTTTACGTTTCAAAGCACACAAAAAAAACTAATTGTAATGATTGCATTACAATTTTAGTACTATGAAAATAATAATAAAAAATTAAACTACAAAAAAATGGTTTGAAGGGGAAAAGGTACTGTGGTCATTATTGTATCCTAAATCTTCGGAATCAAAGACATTGCCAATTATAATATTATTATCTTCATAATATTGCCTCATTGTTTTTTCCCGTAGTTAAGAAATGAAGCAACAAAAAAAATGTTGTTTGATTCAATGTTGCTAAACGTCAAGCTATCTTTTGTATGGCTATTTAATATCATTACATTTATCCTATTATAATATTGTTATAACTCAGCCATGCGCACCGCCATCCAGGCTAGTGCTAGAAGGTGCGCACTGTGATAGACTAGACCTAAAAGGATTTCAACATTAGAGAGAGGAGAACGATTTCCGCCCAAGTAGAGAGCCGAGGTGAAAAGACTGTGCCTAAGAAAGATGATGTTTTATGAACTTGTGATGTCGTGTAAATAAAGATATATGTGCCTCGTTGAGTTGCCTCACTTAAGTTATTACAATATTATCTATACAAAACAACCGCGGTTTTTATTTTAAACAATAAGTTTTTAATTTTAAACAATAAGTTTTTTATTTTAAACAATAGGTTTTTAATTTTAAACAATAAGTTTTTAATTTTAAACAATAAGTTTTTATTTTAAACAATAAGTTTTTAATTTTAAACAATAAGTTTTTATTTTAAGTAAGAAGGAGTCATCAGCTTTTGGACACAAACAAGAAATAAAAGAGATAAATACTAAATTAATTGTGAACATCGCTTTAAAAAAAAACAAAAACAAGATTTCTATCCATCAGTCTTCGATATTAAAAAATTAAGGTTTAACTGTTTTGTTTACTACATTATTTGAACATTAAGTAGAAATTGATTTTTTTTTTAATTTACAAGCAAAACACCGAATTATCCATTGTTTTCTTAATAACTTTGTTTATAAATGCGATTGACATTCTTTTAACTTACAATGGTAAAGTAAAGTTACCCTATCATGGCAATCTATAGGCAGGTGATGTAAAGTTCATCCGTTGTTTTTTTTTATGGCCGGTGGTGAAAGAGGTGTCATGTGGCCAGCACAACGACCAACCCCTATTACTTTTCCGAACTAATGTCAGGTTCGCGTTGGAGTTGAGTGGAGTCAAGAGTTTCCTAAAAATCTCGAAATTTAAAATCTCGGTCTTCACCGGGACTCGAGCCCAAGTGCCGTCGGTACGGAAGTCAAGCTCCTTACCACTCCACCACCAAGTCCAATGTCAAGATGACTTTTGTTCATTTCACTCATAGGCTACCTAGTGAACTAGCATAGATTAGAAACACCTTTTGCTACATAGTAGCACTAGCATAGATTCAAAACAACTTTTGCTACCAACCACCACAAGCATATATCCAAATCAACTTTTGCTACCTAGTACCACTAGCATAGATTAGAATCAACTTTTGCTACCTAGTACCACTAGCGTAGATTAGAATCAACTTTTGCTACCTATTACCTGGCGACACACCTTCATGGAGGACCTCAGAACAGTGGACACCAGGTGGGAGGAGGCTTCAGACATTGCCAGTGACAGATCATTATGGAGACAGCTTGCCGCCCAATGCGCCGAACGGCGCGGGAGGACCTAAGAACTAAGAACCACTAGCATAGATTAGAATCAACTTTTGCTACCTAGTACCACTAGCGTAGATTAGAATCAACTTTTGCTACCTAGTACCACTAGCATAGATTAGAATCAACTTTTGCTATCTAGTACCACTAGCGTAGATTAGAATCAACTTTTGCTACCACTAGCGTAATTAGAATCAACTTTTGCTACCTAGTACCACTAGCGTAGATTAGAATCAACTTTTGCTACCACTAGCGTAATTAGAATCAACTTTTGCTACCTAGTTTCACTAGCGTAGATTAGAATCAACTTTTGCTACCTAGTACCACTAGCGTAGATTAGAATCAACTTGTAAAAAAAAAAAATTAAAAACAATGACTACGTAATGTCAATCTTACCCTGCCGTTTCTCTGGGCGTCAGCCACTGCGGCGGCCGCCACTAGAGCCAGCAACACAACACAAGTTTTAGCTTCCATGGCGTTTCCCTAAGAACTTGGCGCCTGAGTTATGAATGAACGGGTCCACAAAGGCAATCCCAAAATTGTTTTATAAATTGATAGAGCCCAGGTCCAGGAAGTCTGAAAATGTTTTGCTTGGTCCCAAACTATATTGACGGGAGTTGATGACGGTTTTAAGTTTTATACCTACTTAGTGTGGTCACGTGTCACCTCATGTTGACTTCTGTCAATGTCATTATGGTCATCTGACACACAGGTAAACAGTTTTGAAACTCGCCTCCTCCCTGTCTATACCTCTTTCACCCCAACTCCACCTTTCGCCCTTAACTTTTGACTAAAAGAGGATTTTTTTTTTTTTAATTTTCGTTTTTTTCCCCCCTGAAGTCAAATGTCACGTGGGATAGCGTCATCATTAAGTACGAAATAAATAAAAGAGAGAGGGAGAGAGAGAAGAGAGAGAGAGGAGAGAGAAGGAGAGAGAAAGGGAGAGATAGCAAGAAGACAGAGAAAATGGAAAGAAATGAGAGAGAAACAATGTTTAATGAGAGAGAGAGAGAGAATCAGAAAAGAATGGATAATTAGGAGAGAGAGAAAGTGAGAGAAAGAGAGATTTTAAAAAATGCTTCGAGAAGGAGTGAGAAAAATGAGACTTGAGAAAGAGAGAACAATGTAAGAGAGAGAGATAAAGAACAGAGGTACAAAAATTGTGTGAGAGAGAGAGAGAGAAAGAAAGAAAGAAAGAAAGAAATAAAAGAGAGATAGCTTGTATGGATGTTGTATGACTTTGACAACAAGATAATACATTGAACTCAGGCGTTACTTATCACTGGTGCAGTAAAGGAACGATGCTTTAAGATGTTAAAAAACACACTAGAAGAGAAAAAATGGTTTTGGACCAAAAGTTAATTTTGTTATTATCCTAAAAAAATTAACATTTTATGTAAAAAATTAAAAAATAAATAAATAAAAACCTCTTCTTCATTCCTATTTCAAATTGTTTTAGAGTCCCACAAGTCTAGGCCTGCCACTTCCAGGTATACAGATGATAATACCACAGTAAGAGAAGTTTAGTGTACGATAAGAGATGGAAAGAGAACAATTAAACAGTGAATAATTTGGATTGATTTTCGTTTCTTGTTTAGTTTAATATGCACATAGGGCCTAAACACAACTGCTTAAATCGTCGATTAACAATGAAACCTATTTCAATATAATATATATCAAAGAAGGTAGATATTTTTTTAAAGATACATAGAGCTTCATATATCGCAAGGTCTCTAATGTAGGTAATTAATTTTTACTCGCTAACGCAATGAAAAATATTTTATAAATCTCTGCGCCCTTCAAACCACTTGTTTCCCTGTTAATTGTGTCTTTTGTAATGAGCTTAAAACAACTTGCTATTTTGTCCCTAAATTTTGGACGTTTTTTGTTTGTTTGTTTGTTTTTTGTTATTGTTGTAGTTATTGGTCAATATTTACTTTCAAAAAAATAAATACCAAGGAGGGGTGTGCTGTTTTCTGTGTTAATCTTTTATAAAGCCATCGTCACATTAAGAACGACATAGACTAGCACTGTTAAGATGAATGCGGTCAGCCGGTACAATGAATTAGTTACTGGCTGTGTCTAAAAGAGTACAGTGAATAGATCTAACCTTTGTTTCGACTTTCGACCGCGCGTGTTTTCCACGCGTTTCCTTATTCGTTTATTTCGTCTTTTGTTGATCAGGCTGTTAATCCTTTAGAAGTGTCCACAATTAAAAAGAAACGTTGAAAAGGAAGGGGGGTGGGGAGAGAGAGAAAAAAGAGAACATTTGTTTTGTCGCTGAGGGGCTATTTATTATACGAAAGGGAGGGGGGGAATAAAAAAAAATTAAATGATTTCTTTATTTGGCTTTAGCAGGGAGAGGGTATCTGGCCAACATTTACACTGTGCACCGTTTGAATGTGCCAAGCTGGATGCAAGCTGGCCAAACATTTGACTCGGTGGTGAGGTTCAGTAATCAAAATAACTAAGGTAGCACTGTAGATTAAGAGATTTTATTTAAGACAGAATGGATTGCGTTGTGACAGGAGAAAATGTAAAGGGGGGCGGGCGACTTTAATAGCAACAGATGTTGTGAATAATTAGATTTCTAATTTCAATACATAGATCTAGGATAAATTACGCAATGTGTCGTTTACAAAGCTTGCGATGGGTTGCCTGAATCAGCCAGGAAAACCAATGCATGACTATAGTGACACATGGATAGGCTTGTGGCTTAATTTTCCTTTCTTTGAAATGAACAGTTTTTAAATAAGTTTTAAAGAAAGTTTTCCTTTATACGCAGCTACTGGTGTCCAGTTGGAGTTTCCATGTAACGTAAGACGTTGAGTTCGGCTGACTCCATGGGCCCGTTTACAAAACCCTTCAGAATCTTTTTTTTTTTTTTCGTGTTTCGAAAAATGAAGGTTTTTTTTCTTTGTTTTTTATTTAGTTATTGGCGCCCCCCCCCCCCCCCCGAAAGATGGAGATCTTCAATTTGTTTTTAAGTGGTCTATCTGTCAGTCCGTTTTTCTGTCCGTCCAGTTTAGATCACAAAAACTAGAATACAGATTGAAAATCCGATATCATGACATTTTACAATTTTGCAAAATTCTGACGCAATGGCAACTTTTTTTTTCTTAAAAGTGTTAGAGTTTTTTGTAAATTAAATATGAAAGTAGAGAAATGCAAAATGTGTCTGCAAAGTTCTCTCTATGTGTTGGCGTACAAATATAAACATATACAAGATGGAACACATTTCTAAAATGATAAAAATACTTTATAAAGTATAGATATATTTCATTTTATTTCATGAGGTATTGATTTTTAAACTAATCTTTTTTTTTTACTATTAGCTAGATCTAGAAATTTATACCTGTTTCTTTTGAGAGAAAAAAACTACAGATGGAGTCAGTTACCTTAATTAACAGATTCACCTTGTATGGTTAATAATACGTTAAGATGACGTGTTTCACTTAATGACCAGCGCTGCGGAGACTCTACAGTGTACACAGTGGTGACCTCATCAGATGACGCTTACTCCCACCCACCCCCTCCGAAAGAAAAAAAAACAGCAGTGAACAGTTTGACTTAGGATGCAGATGAGATCTCGATTTAGTAGTAAGGCCTGGGGGCGTGGACCAGTTGAAAATCCACTTAATAACTTCCTTTTAATTTTACCGAAGTATCTAAAATGTCCTAGATCTTTCTTTCCAAAGTGCCACTTTTGTCTAGACCAGCTTGCCCGAAATAGGCTTCCTGAGACATTAAGCTAAACAGCTCTCCTAAAACAGGATGCTCATTACAGCTTGTATGAAACAGGTAGCCTGAAAAGCTTGCCTGAAACATTGTGCTAAACAGCTTTAAAGAAACAGCAAGCTTAATACAGCTTGCCTAAAACAGGTTGCTTGAAACAAGATGCTTATTACAGCTTACTTGAGAAAGATTGCTTGAAAAAGCTAGCCTGCAACATCTTGCCTAAAATATTGACTGAAACAGGATGCTTAAAACTGCTTGCTTGACACGGCTTTCCTGAAACAGGATGCTTCATATGGCTTGCCTAAAACAGGTTGCCTAATACAAGATGCTTGTTACAGCTTGCCTAAAATAGGTAGCTCGAAACAGGCAGCCTGAACATGTAGCCGAAAGCAGCTAAGCTAGCGGTAACAAGATCTGAGTGGAGTTAGTATCTCTAATTATTAACATGCATGACTAGATGCATGACGCGTAGGAAGTAACCATCTTCTTTTTTAAAGTAACGTCTGTATTATATAGGATAATATAAGAAATTTATCACTAGATGAACGCGTACATATGCAAGGGAGATAATGATACTTTATTATTGAAGTAGCTCGTTTTTCAAAGAAGAAGATAATTACGTCCTACGCGTGTTAAACGTATTCAAACTCTGCTGATTCATTTCCTAGATGATTTATTTAACAGCTTTCATTCTCCAATGGTAATAGGAAAGAATGATCACTTGTATGACTTTGTCCTAGCATATGGAATAAGCAATATACTTTTATCTTTGTGTCTTTCCAGAGTATTTTATTAGGTTGTGTTTTTATATGTGTAAGTTATGGTTCAGTGTTATATGTATTGTTACTACATTGCTATTTCGTCACCCGTCCTGAAGTGTCTATAAATTTAGTGATTTAACTAAAGGTGTTACTCTAGTCAACTGTGAATGTTATTTATTATAAATCTCACAGCTCTATTTCGGATCTGTTCTAGTTTCTACATGCTTTTTTTTTTAAGTTGAGAGGTCCCAAACAGAGGACTCATTTCGTTCTACTGATGTAATCAAGGTTAAATAACATTTTAATTTTATGTTCTTGATTTGTAAAAAAAAATAATTTTCAGCTTGAATGTTTAACTAATTTTTTTGAAGTTTATAAATATTTAGGTAGAACCTATTTAATCAACCATGGACCCGTTATATAACGTATTTATTTTGCCTGTTATTGTTAATGGAAGAGAAAGACAGTACCATACAAAAGATATAAAGTCAATAGAAAGCTAACAAAATTTAGTATACTTTCTTTCAATAGTTAAAACCAGGTTGTCGATTATACTTTGCACTGCAATTACTTTTCAGCCCGTCCAATCTCATTTATTTTAAAAACCAATTGCTCTGACTATGTGATTTAAGAAATAGAAGATCAAACGCAACATTTCATTACATGTTTAATTACCTGGAAAAGTTTTTGTTCTCAATCTACTCCCAACTCTATTACATTTTGGGTTTTTTTTTCACTCTGTGTACATTAGAGCCTCAATCATTTGGGCGTGTAATGATGAAAGATGTTTGTTGGGAGATGTGAATGTCATCCTGTGCTGGACAGATGAAGAGGCGTCGCCGGGCCTGACGTCACCCAGTGCGATCCGCACCCCTCAAACCACCCCCTAGCAACGCTAGTGGATAGATGCCAGGTGCAGAATTCCACAATAATGTGAATCAAGTAGCTAATGTTGCGGAGTCAGTAGTGCATTGATCTTAAGGAAGTTCCAATTTAGTTATAACCAAGATTCCTCGTCTTCGTTTATTAAAACGTTTTACCTTTTACCTTACCTTTACCTATCCCTTAGTCTGTGGACCGTTGGGGCACCACGCAAGATTTGTCGACCGTCTTTCTCCATTCCTCTCTGTATTTTGCCTTAGTTAAAACCTTTTTCAATGGTAGGCCCGTCCATTCTTTTATGTTGTCCTCCCATCGCTTTCTCTGTCTGCCTTTTTCCTGGTACTGTTCCCTGAAGGAAGGTCTTTGCGAGTCCCGAGGATCTTTTAATATTGCCATAGATTTTTAGCTTGCGTTTTTTTACGATAGTTTGCAAGTCATCAGGGGGTCCAATCGCTGCAGTAGCCTTGTTTCTAATCTCTTGGTTTGTGGTGAGTTCTTTAAATGTGATACCATAGGATCATTTTGTAGCATCTCAATTCCATTACTAGGATCCTCCTCTCTAGCTCTGCAGTCAGCGTCCAAGACTCATAAGCATATTAAAACTTGCATTGGACAATTCGGCACTATTTATAAGAACCAAACCAGAACTACTGACTAGCAGTGCACAGCCCACAGCAGCACTTGTGATGCTCAAGATTATCTCCAAAGACAAAGGTGTTACCCTCGGCATTAAGTAGATACTGATGCGCTCCTTGGTCATGGCAATATTCTTGTATATTTGCGAGTCTTGGAGCTAGCTGCAGAATTAGAGAGGAGGATCCTAGAAATGTAATCGAAATGTAAAAAAAAGTAAAATTTTTGACATGTTTCGGATGCTCTTTCAGAGTTGAATATAATTACTTCCTCGTCCAAACCTACCGCAAGACGACGGGGGATGGGAGCGGGCAGGGTTTAAACCCAGGGCCTTCGATAAGTCCGAACGACAGTCCAGCGCGCAAACCGCACGACCAGGCAGCCATGCTATAGATGCTAACACCTACAAAGACCAGATCTCAAATGATAAGATTAGAAACATGATCACAATGGTCATTGGGTACCACGATGACCTGCTGACCACATAAAAAACAAGCTAAAATTGTATGGACATATCACAAGACCATCATGCCTGTTCGGGAACAAAACCAGAGGAAAAAAGATAGGCAGACAGAGAAATTTATGGGGAGAGTATAAACGCATGAACAGGCCTGTTATTAAAAGAGGGTCTAGGCAAGCGAAAGTCAGGTAGAGAGAAAGACGGTCGACAGATTATGTGAGGAGCGCGCCAAAGGTTAAACAGACGAAGGTGAAGGTGAAGATGATATTCAAATGAATGATCTTTGCAATGCAGGATCTTTGCAAGTCTGGGACAAACTTGCGAAGGACTAGATTGATGATTTAAAAGAATTTCAGAACAGTTAGAACGTGATTCTCATGCTACTAAAATCTAGATTGAATTGTCTTGCTTCAAGCTGTGTGGACAACACAATGAACGATTTTTTTTTATTTTCGACTAATGGCAGTAGAGTCGCTCTTTCAGAGGCTCTACACCCACGAAGGGCGTACCAAAGTATTCATAGTTTTATGTTCAGGTCGCTTATATTTAACTGGATCCTCTTTAGTCACGAGAGAACAATAATATATTCTAGACTTAAAGGAAGGGTCCTCACAACTTCTCAGTGCGTATTTTTATAACTCTGCAATCCTTGCAGTGATGCCAAGTGTCATCAACCTTTTTATTGATGAAAATTTTTAGAATTTGAAACATTTGGTTTTAACTCTAGTAATATTTCCATCATGTATATTTCAGATTCTCAAGTCTGAAAAAAGAAGGTTACAAAAGACAGTTGGTGTGGAAACACAAACTCAAAATCGGCCCCCGAAGTAAAATGTTTTACATAATTCGGATAATCCTTCAGAGTTGATAGTTTACTTCCTAGTCCAAACCTCCCACAGGACGACGAGGGAGGGGAGCAGGCAGGGTTTGAATCTTCGATCGTCGATAAATCCAAACGACAGTCCAGCGCGCAGACCGCACGACCAGTGGTCCACCCAGGTAGGCTTCAATATTTTCAGAAAGAACATCCGAATGAAATTATATCAAAGACAAATGAGAGACAAGAATGGAGAAAGAAGGTTAACAGATCTTGTGTAGTGCCCCAACCGTCCCGCAGATCAAAGGATACGTGAAAGTGAATGTAAAGTTAGATTTGAACCTGGCCTAACTAGTTTGTGGTCTATAGGGCAGATGATGTAAAGTTCATCTGTTTTTTGTGGCCTACGGTTAACGAGGGTGTCATGTAGCCAGCACAACGACCAACCGCCTTTGCTTTTCCCCAACTAATGTCAGGTACCCATTAGAGCTGGGTAGACTCAGAAGTTGAAAATCCCAGTCTTCACCAGGATTCGAACCCGGGACCCTCGGTTCGAACTAAATAAGTTAATTGTTTTGAAAAGGCTCAAACTCATATTCGAATCATCAAAATAAAAAAAAAAATTCCGCTATATAGAAAAAATGTTCATGAAAATGATGTTTATAAGATTACTATTCGTCTTAAATTAGGTCTAACATTTAATGCATACTAATTAGCTTTTTCTTATAAAAAACTGGTTGCATAATTGATTTTAAAAATTAGAATTTTTGCTTTCAGGAAAAAAAAAAGTAGCCGTTGCATCAGAACTTTGAATGGTCTAAAATATTGTGAAGTCGGATTTTCAATATCTCTTCTAGTTTACGAGATCTAAACGGGACAGACGGACAGACATTTCGCACAAAACTAATAGCGTCTTTTCCCCTTTCGGGGGCCGCTAAAAATCGAAATTTACTATTTTAAAAAAACGTTCTTTGAAATATCTTAGCGTTAGTTAGGCGGAAATACTTTCAAGACTAAGACTACTTTATTGATCCAATTGGAAATTTGCAGTGATTACAAGGTCAAGGACTCTTTTCTCAAATAGAAACAACAACAAAAGCATTCACAAAAATAAAACAGACGCAAACATAAAGAGTTCATTAGTGACTACACACAGATGTCTTGATTCCTGCCACGTTTCCTAGTCAACGAGTAGCTTTGATATAGTCTGACCGAATGAGGAACGAACGAGTTTTTGTGTCGCTCGGTTCAAGTCTTGATTGACGACAGAAGTCGACCACTTGGCGACAGCAGGTATTTTGATAATTGGGTAATGACATAAATTATATACAACCATTAGTAGGTACAAATACTGCTTCTTCCCTAGTGCTATTAGAGCATGGAATGGGTTGCCTGAGCTAGCCAGGAAAACCAGTGACTTGGGCAGAATTTAAGTCATTGGTTAATATGCATGACTAAATGCATGACGCGTAGGACGTAATCATCTTCTTTTTTGAAGTAACGTCTGTATTATATAAGATAAGATAAGATATGTCTCTAATATCTATTTTTAGCGTGAGCCCCTTGATAAAAAGGGTACAGAAATGACGAAAGACGTGTTAAAATTTGGATGTCCCAATCGATTTATTGTTGACTTTTCTAGCAAGGAGAGATACGACCCCTCCCCCCCCCCCCCCCAAAAAAATTAGATTAGATACTACAGACATCAAATTACTGTATACATCAGATTACTGCATACATCAGATTACTGCATACATCAGATTACTGCATACATCAGATTACTGCATACACCAGATACTATACACATCAAATTACTGCATACATCAGATACTACACACATCTGTACATCTAGATAGAAAAACATTTCACAGTAAAAATAGGTTGTTTTTTATTTGCTTTTTTAGGTTGCATGAAATTGAATGGTCATATGACATGGGTAACTTGATATCTCTACCTTATATGAAGTATTGGAAGAGACGGCCCCACGCCTACACATGCATATCAAAAAACACTCATTATAAACACTCATAATAAACACTCATAATAAACACCCATTATACAATAACATTGCCACTCATATCAACTAAAGAGCTTACACGCACATCACTACGCATAATCACATTATTACTAAATACAGATAGACAATAAGCATGCACACCGGTACACACACACACACACTGGCACATCGCATATTTACACACACACTCACAAACCAGCATACAAGCGCATCAATATACGCTAAGCATTCACACACATCAACACAGACACGAACACAACACACACACACACTTAAAAAAAGAAAGTTTTAAAACCTGGTGACTGTTTGTACAAGTGCTAGACTTAAATGAACTTTACCCAATTCTTCTCATGATTGTTTCGCACTTTTAAAAAGATCTCGGTCATTTGTTTCCGTTGTATTAAATCATTGTTCTAGGTGACACGTTTATGTCGGGGGAATAGTGCAGTAATCAAATCTTTCCTTACACACGAAATACAGACATATTTACACACGAAATAACATGTGAGAGAGTCAGGTTCAGAAGTGTATCAAACATGGCTTGATAGATGTGTATCAAACATGGCTTGATAGATGTGTATCAAACATGGCTTGATAGATGTGTATCAAACATGGCTTGATAGATGTGTATCAAACATGGCTTAATAGATGTGTATCAAACATGGCTTGATAGATGTGTATCAAACATGGCTTGATAGATGTGTATCAAACATGGCTTGATAGATGTGTATCAAACATGGCTAGATAGATGTGTATCAAACATAACTTGATAGATGTGTATCAAACATGGCTTGATAGATGTGTATCAAACATGGCTTGATAGATGTGTATCAAACATGGCTTGATAGATGTGTATCAAACATAGCTTGATAGATGTGTATCAAACATAGCTTGATAGATGTGTATCAAACATGGCGTGATAGATGTGTATCAAACATAGCTAGATAGATGTGTATCAAACATAGCTTGATAGATGTGTATCAAACATAACTTAATAGATGTGTATCAAACATAGCTTGATAGATGTGTATCAAACATAACTTGATAGATGTGTATCAAACATAGCTTGATAGATGTGTATCAAACATAACTTGATAGATGTGTATCAAACATAGCTTGATAGATGTGTATCAAACATAACTAGATAGATGTGTATCAAACATAGCTTGATAGATGTGTATCAAACATAGCTTGATAGATGTGTATCAAACATAACTTGATAGATGTGTATCAAACATAGCTTGATAGATGTGTATCAAACATAGCTTGATAGATGTGTATCAAACATAGCTTGATAGATGTGTATCAAACATAACTTGATAGATGTGTATCAAACATAGCTTGATAGATGTGTATCAAACATAGCTTGATAGATGTGTATCAAACATAGCTTGATAGATGTGTATCAAACATATTTTGATAGATGTGTATCAAACAAGCTTGATAGATGTGTATCAAACATAACTAAATAGATGTGTATCAAACATAACTTGATAGATGTGTATCAAACATAGCTTGATAGATGTGTATCAAACATAACTTGATAGATGTGTATCAAACATAGCTTGATAGATGTGTATCAAACATAACTAGATAGATGTGTATCAAACATAGCTTGATAGATGTGTATCAAACATAGCTTGATAGATGTGTATCAAACATAACTTGATAGATGTGTATCAAACATAGCTTGATAGATGTGTATCAAACATAGCTTGATAGATGTGTATCAAACATAGCTTGATAGATGTGTATCAAACATAACTTGATAGATGTGTATCAAACATAGCTTGATAGATGTGTATCAAACATAGCTTGATAGATGTGTATCAAACATAGCTTGATAGATGTGTATCAAACATATTTTGATAGATGTGTATCAAACAAGCTTGATAGATATGTATCAAACATAACTTGATAGTTGTGTATCAAACATAGCTTGATAGATGTGTATCAAACATAGCTTGATAGATGTGTATCAAACATAACTTGATAGAAGTGTATCATACATAGCTTGATAGATGTGTATCAAACATGGCTTGATAGATGTGTATCAAACATAGCTTGATAGATGTGTATCAAACATAGCTTGATTGATGTGTATTAAACATAGCTTGATAGATGTGTATCAAACATAACTTGATTGTTAACGGATATTTTCACCATAAATAAATGTTAACAAGGAGTCAAACTAAATACTTCATTAAAACTTTTATCGACTGTATTGGGAGGTTTGTATATAAAGGTCAAGCGATTCGAGTCACCAATTAGCAGATTTTAAAACCATCAAACATAAGAATATTTATAACTTTTGTTTAAACGTATAGTTTTTTTTTACTTGTAATGTTGTTTTCAATATTAAGTCGCTTAAAAGAAAAATACTTCCATGCAATAATATTTTATTTATCATTCTTGACATAAGGTAGAAAGTGGCTGAGTGACAAGAGACGCTTGGGTACTTTCAAATGGGCTCGAGTTTTAACCTCGACTCGAGCAGAGTTATGTTTACAGGTACCCGCTCCCCCTCCGTTCTACCAAAAAGATTTGACCAGAGCGCCCTGTGAAGGCTATAAGAATGACAGTTGCACTGTGAAAAGAGTACTCACTTTGAAAGTTATTACAAGCATTCATTGCTGTGCATTTCATAATCATGTATCGTTTTTATTTGTAATTTAATAATGCAAGGTCGAAAGGCCAAGTACGCTTGAACTTGAACTTGGCTTGGCTTGGCTACCTATGAAGGGGGCTCGAGGTTCGACACCCAACTCGAGCAGAGTTGTGTTTACTGAGCGCCTAAAGGCAGCACAGAAAAACCTTCTCCCAGATACCCCCTCTCCCCACCGGCCAACAAATGAGATTGGACCATAGCGCTCTGAGCATGCTATAAGCATGAAAGTGGCGCTATATAAAAGCTATAATTTATTTCACTTATTTAATGCACAGACTCTTACAAGCACTTATGTAGATTAATTAATCATGGAACTATGGAAGACAACAAATTAATGAAATTTTCTGATGTATGATTAGTTTTTGTTTTTTTAAGTTCTCTATAAATTGTTTACACTATAATTGCAGAGAGCCGAGTAGGTAGCTTTTACTTTGTTGACAAGGCTAATAGAGCTTACAATAAGATGGTGCGCAAATGTTTAATTAGGTCAATTGATTCATTAAAACTTGTTCATGTTTACAAAGAAATGTTATAGTGTTATTCAGTCAGCCAGTGACGTCAGCGGTGTCAAGTATTTTTGTTTCCCCTTTGACGTCATATGCACAAATTTCATTTATAAAACATTCTAGCCAGGGGCGGACTGGCTATATGGGCATTTGGGCAAATGACGCTATATTGCTTATTAAGATATAGAGTTCACTGTGTGCATGCATATCGATACATTATCAAAGTTAATGATTTTCAAGGACCGATACACCTAGAAATGGATTCCCATCACATGATAGAGAATTTTATAGAAATTCCAGGGCCGATTTTGATACCCAGTCCACCCCTGATTCTAGCCAAAATTAACTTTGCGAAAACATTTTCAAACCTTCAAACCAATATAACGGTCGACCTCGAGTTTTCTCAATGCTGCCAATGTGTTTATAATTTTCTCTCTTTTCTCATTAATTTACCCATACCTTGATTATATATATATATGTATATTGCTCGCTTAAGAGTATAGGATTCTGTTTTGTTTTAGTGATGTTGTTTTTTTCCTTTTTACACATTTTTACAATATTTTTTATCGCACAAAGAAGAAAAAAAAATTCTCTCCCTTTTGTTAGCTATGTTAATCTGCTAAGAGCTTGACTTTTTTTACAAAAAATGTTATAGTCGTTGTTAAGTCCCCTGAAATCCTTGACGGTGTAATTGACATTACTGCGAGGTCACTGGCTATCCAAAGACAACCATCACCGAGGAGGACCCTGCTATTTCAACGATGCGTGTTCCGCCCCCAGCTCACCCCACCTCTCGTCGTATGTACTGTTCAGCCTACCTTTGTTTTGTTCGTAGATACTTGTGGCTGAAATTCTTGTAGCTGTGGTTGACTTAGAAAGGAGCTGTGTTTCTGTGAGCGAATTCTTATCTATCTCTATATATAATTATCTTCGTCTCCCAACAATGCGGGACACCATGCAAGCACGCCGAGTCTCTAACCCTCGATGAAAAAGTCATGGAAAGATAACTCTTTTATTTCTGCAAGTCGGACTAGAGTTACCCCACGTAACTTTCGCGGCGACAGAGAGCGAGGCTCAGAAAAAAAGAGGGAGGGGGTGTATGCTACGCAGCGGGTCGGCTCGTTAGTAAATAAATGAAGTAGCGGCAGACATGGGTCTAACCAGATTAAGGCGCTTACGTTCCTAGCATAGCATTAGAATGAATGTGAGCAAGAGATTTGGATATTTGTTGTCATTTATTTCTACTTTAAATGTATTCCTGTAGCTCTGCTATGCGCACCAGTATTCGTAAAGCACTTAGCACACATCAGCGCACCGTTCAGAACCGTGACAAAATGCATTGCTATGATAACTAATCATGGAACTATATGATAAAGATTTCCAACCACATATGAAAGCAGAGAAATAATACATTTTGTGGAGAAGACGAAGACTAATTAAGTAGTGGAAACGAACTAATTGAGTAGCGAAACGAACTAATTGAGTAGCGAAACGAACTAATTGAGTAATGGAAACGAACTAAACTGAGTAGTGGAAACGAACTAATTGAGTAGCGAAACGAACTAATTGAGTAGTGGAAACGAACTAATAGGGTAGTGGAAACGAACTAATTGAGTGGTGGAAACGAACTAATTGAGTAGTGGAAACGAACTAATTGAGTAGCGAAACGAACTAATTGAGTAATGGAAACGAACTAAACTGAGTAGTGGAAACGAACTGATTGAGTAGCGAAACGAACTAATTGAGTAGTGGAAACGAACTAATAGGGTAGTGGAAACGAACTAATTGAGTAGTGGAAACGAACTAATTGAGTAGCGAAAATGGACTAATTGAGTGGCAGAGTCGGACTAAATAAAGTATGCATTTTATAGCCGTTTAAACATTCGCGGATGCAAATACTGACGTAGGCAGGGTATAAACATTATTCTAAAAAGAACTGCAGAAAATGATACTTCTGTAACTACTCCTTTCATTTTATAGCTTCAAATTGTGTTTAGAGGGTCAAGGTCAGGCCACGTGTTCTTTTAGGTTTAGAGCCTTTCACTGGAGTTTTTCATACAAAAATGTATCCACAGTAATCTGCTCTTTGCTTACAGAATCGAATTTTAATTATTGCAGAAAAAAATGTATTATAAAGCTTATTAAAATACCGCTGCTTGTCAATACTTCTGTAATCTATACACCGAATACACAAAAAAAGACGGATATTTATGGATTTGACTCAATGTATAAAAATCTAGCACATAGTGACTACGCTGCTACTATATCAAGTATAGCTGACCTCACATTTAATTGGACAAGTATAAATTGTCGCTGATGCTGTCAACTTTTAAATCCTTCTGTACTAGCTTATTGGTTTTTTAAATTATAAGCCCCTACCTCCCCTATCCCCCAGGCTACAAATGCTACACGAGCTGTCAATAATTAGTTGATGCTCTCTCTCTTGTATATTCGTATGTAGAGATTCGCCCGCCCCGGGCACAAAGCAGAAGCATTTACGAATGTCCGAATTCTAATTTGATGGTGACACCCTGACCATCTTTGAGTCATTCACTAATCAGCTGACCCACCTACACATACACGCACACTCACCGGTTTAGTTAACTAATGACTATTCCTCTTTCGCTGACCACGAGGGGTGCAGGACATATTGCAAATTACAAAGTATTGTTGTTCACATTTATTATTCTTGTAAAGGAACTTGTTTAAATGCCTTCTTCACATCTGACTACCAAATGTTATTAGTCAGATAATATTAATATAACTGAGATGATATAAAAGCCTAAATATATTGTTATAACCCTATTCGCGACCCAAAAGGGTTAACTGTGTGTGATCAGCCGACATATGTGACACAGGCCTGTAATACAGTTTAGCGTGCTATATTGAAAGGCAAGGGACAGTACTGGCATGAACTTTGCACGTGAATATTGCCCGTGTTATGGTCATCTGATCATAAGCCTGCGCAGACCAGAGACACAGTGTGTAAGAAAGCGGCAGTTCAAGACCGGAGAGCGTTGAGACCGAGATTGTTAGTCTGCCATGAAGTCGGTCCTGGTGCAGTCCTCCAGTGAATCGTACGAGTCCAGGAAGAGACAGTAGAGTTTATGAGTTTAGTAGAGTGACATACAGTCTAACCTTGTAGTAGTTTATTGTGTTGCCAATTGTGTCATATTGGCTGTTTTATTTGACCCTTATTAAAGTACCAGATTATTTGGAGCCTTGTTGTCAAGTTGTTGATGTGTTGTGTTGTGTTGTGTTTAGCAGTGTTTACAGAAGGCCTGATTAGGAGAGATCGTAACAATATTGTTAGGCGCTTCCGCGCTGTGACTAATGCAACTTGGTCAAATAACGAAATCCAATAACACAGTCGAAAGGCCAACAATAGAAGTAAGTCGACGCTGACAGAGAATGTCGAATAAGTTTAATAATAATGAATGGAACCATCGAATGTCTTCAAGCTAAATCTCTACGTTCATATAGCAGCCAAACGTTGTCCGTTTTCTAATCGTGCCATAACAATATAAATAATACGTCAAGGTGACCAAGGTGCCTATTCAAAATGTTTAATAAAAGTATAAATAATTTCAGACACAGTTCTGGCAACTGAATATCCAATAAAAGTTCAACAAAACAATCTTTCAACGGATAATTGCTTCAATTTACACTAATTATCAGCCGAATGATGATGGCACAGTTATTTAAAAGATGCAGTTGTAAAAATGTTTGTTTGTAAAATGTTTTACATGTTTCGGATGTTCCTTCAGGGTTGAAGATAGTTTACTTCCTAGTCCAAACCTCCCGCAGGACGACGGGGGATGGGAGCGGGCAGGGTTTGAACCTGAAACCATCGATAAATCCAAACAACAGTCCAGCGAGCAAACCGCACGACCAGGCAGCCATCCTTGAGTCATTCATACTTCAACCTCTGTACGGACTAAAAAAAACAACTAACTTTGCTATGACTTAACTATAATTAGGCTTGTACTGACTTATTTCTCCTCTACTTCAAAACTTAACTTCATTTTGGTTGCGACTTTGCAGGTCAGTGTTCAGGAATTCTTATGAAGATTGGCATCTATTGTATTCACGATAAGAAAACGATAATTTCAGATGTTATAAAAAGAGAGAATGTTTAGAGTAGTCTTGGTGTGTGACAATGCGCATGAATTTGTGAATAAATATATTTGTTTTCACATTCCCTCCTACTCATATATTCTCCTTTATGGTTAATGCAGTGTTATGATAATTATATGCTGTATCGGTTGCCGTTCTTATGTTTACATCTGCTTGTAACTCGTCTGTAAGAATGTGTTCACGAAATGTGTGCTGTGTAGTCATTCAGTGTGTTAAAGCCATTCTATGCGGACATGGTTTTCGACTCAGTTATCTTTGTGTTCATAACATGCAGACAATCAAGTATACACCGTGAGAAATCGTACATATTTGATCAAATTATATATATATATATATATATATATATATATATATATATATATATATATATATATATATATATATATATATATATTGAGATTGAGAGAGTGAGAGAGAGGGGGAGGGAGGGAGATAGAGAAAGAGTGAGGGAGAGTGAGAGAGAGAGAGGAAGAGCATCATAGAAATATGAGCAAGTGTTACTGATAAAGAGATTTTGATGTTTGGGGGGGGGGGGGTATGAGTTTGAGAGAAAAGAGAGAGAGAAAGAAGAAAGAGATAAAAATAGAGAAGAGATTGAAGAGAGAGACAGAAGGTTGTTAAAAAAAGAGAGAGAAAACAATTCAGAAAGAGAGAACAGAGAGAGTGAAAGAATAGAGGCAGTAGAGGAATGGGATTAAAAGAAAGAAAAGACAACCATCCTTTGTGGGAATGAATGTGATGGTTATAAATGTGATGTTTATGAATGTGATGTTTATGAATGTGATGTTTATAAATGTGATGTTTATGAATGTGATGTTTATAAATGTGATGTTTATGAATGTGATGTTTATAAATGTGATGTTTATAAATGTGATGTTTATGAATGTGATGTTTATGAATGTGATGTTTATACATGTGATGTTTATACATGTGATGTTTATAAATGTGATGTTTATGAATGTGATGTTTATGAATGTGATGTTTATAAATGTGATGTTTATAAATGTGATGTTTATAAATGTGATGTTTATAAATGTGATGTTTATGAATGTGCTGTTTATGAATGTGCTGTTTATGAATGTGCTGTTTATGAATGTACTGTTTATGAACGTGCTGTTTATGAATGTGCTGTTTATGAACGTGCTGTTTATGAACGTGCTGTTTATGAATGTGCTGTTTATGAATGTGATATTTATAAATATAGTGTTTATCAATGTGTGATGTTTATGAATGCGCAATTTATGAATTTGATGTTTATGAATGTGTAATGTTTATGAACATATGATGTTTATGAATGTGTACTGATTCAAGCTCATAGACATAAATAAATATAGACTGGCCGAAGGAAGTAACTTCATGTAACTTGAAAACATGTATATCTATTGTATTCGGATTTCCGAATTATGAAAAATTGCATGATCTTCATTCTTAGAGATTAAACAAAACTACACTGCCTCCTTATTTACAAAATATGTAATTCTTATATAGGTTATGGCTGAAATAGATATGAATACTTAACTTTTATACTGCTCATAAATGCTGTATAATAAAGTACACAAAATTGCAAGTCACAAATGTTCGTTTCATAAAACTCTTTAATCGGCCAGTCTATATTTATGTATGTCTATGTTCAAGCTATATTTATGTACTCACCATGAGATTATAATCCGAAGAGCGTTCCAAGGCGCTGGAGATGAACACCTTTCATTGACGAGTATGAACACATGTAATGGAGAATGAATCCTTTTAAACAGAGAAATTCGAACAGTGAATTGATGAGCATGAATTCTTTGAATTGATGAATTTGAACACATAATTGCTGAATATGATTCCATTCATTTGATGAATATGAATCAATTGAATATATGAATATGAATCCAATCAATCGTTAACATAAACCCTCCGACACAATACTTGAGAACGTAGAAGAAGATGAATATAAATCCATTAAATTGACGAAATATGAGTCCTTTGAATACTGAGTTTCAATCAATATGAATCAATTGAATAGATGAATATGAATCCATTCAATCCTTAACATAAACCCTCCAACATAATACTTGAGAACGTAGAAGAAGATGAATATAAATCCATTAAATTGACGAAATATGAATCGTTTGAATACTGAGTTTCAATCTTTTGCGTTAATGTCATTGAATAGTTTTCTTTAGCATTTTTTGTTCATTTTTTGTTTTAATATCCCAGAACTTCCAATTGAAAATAGCAATATAGACACATTCCAATTGTATGCTCAGTTTATTTATAGGCCTATCTTTGCTTTAAACTGTCCAGCTAAATTACATTCGCGATATATTTCTGTAAATCAGTCCATCAAGGCCAACAGATCGCTGTTTCTTTTGTTTTTGTAAGGAACGCCTGAAATTAAGAAGATAGAGAAGATTATCAGAAAGTATAATAATAATAATAATAATAATAATAATAATAATATATATATAGAGAGAGAGAGAAAAAAGAGAGAGAGAGAGAGCTACTTCAGTCTCCGAAGACAATGTGTGCGCCCAGATGAGTCACTGGTTTTGGTGTTGTTTTGGGACGGGGCAGAATCTGGTGTGGTTAATTAAGCCAATTCTGGGGCCACAGATTTTGCCACAGTTCGTGCTTGTTTATAATAATATAATATAAAAATATACTTGTGATACTTTATAGAAATAACATTAGTTAGATTAAACTTTGAAATACCTCTCCCTCCAAAATATAATGTGAAAATTTTACAACAACTTTGTTTTGTCTTGATGTTCAAGTTTTATTTATTATATTAACAAATTTAAAAACTAGACTCACAGATACGTTCTTTTGCATGTGTCCTGGAGATCAGCATGCTAAATACTTGACATGATGCTTTATGTTGAATATTTCTTGACCCTCTGTGTGTGTACTGCTACTAACTCTTTGACAACTTTATACCTTCTGTATCGGCAACCAATGATAATTACGGGAAGAACTCAAGAAGATGATGCATTACTCAATATGTCGCATAGTAAACAATATAGTTTATGCATTAAGACTCGAACCTGAGACGTTTCAACCATCAGTTATATACATAGCAACTCGAGAAAAGTGAATCTTCAGATATGAATAATATTGATCTAGATATCTGTTTGGCGACAGTCAAACATTACGAAATTTCCTAGTCAAAACCTCCTGCAGGACAGTACAAAAGTTCCTAGTCCAAACCTCCTGCAGGACAGTACAAAAGTTCCTAGTCCAAACCTCCTGCAGGACAGTACAAAAGTTCCTAGTCCAAACCTCCTGCAGGACAGTACAAAAGTTCCTAGTCCAAACCTCCTGCAGGATAGTACAAAAGTTCCTAGTCCAAACCTCCTGCAGGACAGTACAAAAGTTCCTAGTCCAAACCTCCTGCAGGACAGTACAAAAGTTCCTAGTCCAAACCTCCTGCAGGACAGTAAAAGTTCCTAGTCCAAACCTCCTGCAGGATAGTACAAAAGTTCCTAGTCCAAACCTCCTGCAGGACAGTACAAAAGTTCCTAGTCCAAACCTTCTGCAGGACAGTACAAAATTGACTAGTCCAAACCTCCTGCAGGACAGTACAAAAGTTCCTAGTCCAAACCTCCTGCAGGACAGTACAAAAGTTCCTAGTCCAAACCTCCTGCAGGACTGTACAAAAGTTCCTAGTCCAAACCTCCTGCAGGATAGTACAAAAGTTCCTAGTCCAAACCTCCTGCAGGACAGTACAAAAGTTCCTAGTCCAAACCTCCTGCAGGACAGTACAAAAGTTCCTAGTCCAAACCTCCTGCAGGATAGTACAAAAGTTCCTAGTCCAAACCTCCTGCAGGACAGTACAAAAGTTCCTAGTCCAAACCTCCTGCAGGATAGTACAAAAGTTCCTAGTCCAAACCTCCTGCAGGACAGTACAAAAGTTCCTAGTCCAAACCTCCTGCAGGATAGTACAAAAGTTCCTAGTCCAAACCTCATTCAGGACAGTACAAAAGTTCCTATTCCGACCTCATGCAGGACGGCAAGGCACACTAGTGGGCAGGGCTGGAACTCGCCACCGTTATAACGACAGCCCGAGTCGCAAACCACATGCTCCATTTATTAAAGAAGTGAAATAGGCCTACATGTAGAAATGCATCATCCAGCATCCATATCTAGAACTGGCACCATAAAGACTTCAACCATATTCCTGTTCAAAATGTCAGACCTAATGATTTCGTCACATCATTCCCAACACAATTAGACCGGAAATTGATAACGTCTAGACGACACGGCGGCTCTGGTACTGAGCCAAGCACGGAACTCACAGACTAGTCTCGTGGCCAAACATGACGATACGCTTCACTGATTCGGAGATCGGCGGTCAACACACAAGCGTGTAGTTAGGCTTTTGTTTTCAAGTGTCTTTCTTATACAACATGCATCATCTGTTTGGGATCACTCAGAAAACATTAACAAACTATAAAGCAGACACAAAATAGACCAGTGAGATTTATAATAAACGAATATTCATATTTGATTATAGTAACACCTTTAGTAAAATCACTAAATTTAGAAGGCCTTAAAAGGCCTTAAAGTAAAGTAGCAATTATACATAAAACACTGAACCATAATCTTCAAATACAAAAACAAGACCTAACAAAATACTCAAAAAGTCACAAAGATAAAAGCAAATTTTTTGTTCCATGTGTTAGGATAAATTTATTCTAATGCTCCTTCTTCCCTAGTGCTTTTAAAGTCAGGCAAGAAAACCAGTGACTTGGCAGAATTTATGTCATTTATTAACATGCATTACTAGATTGACCTAAGGACACGCTTAGGAGGTAATCATGTTTTTTTGAAGTAACGTCTGTATTTTATATTCCCCTTATTTCGATGTCAAACCAAATAATTAATCACTACAATTAATTAACTAATTGGTTAATTTTTTTTTATTGATTCATGTCTTGTCAGGTCCGATGAAAAATTGTGCAAAGTTTTAACTTGATCTAAGATTGAGAAATGGGAGAAAAAAACATGTTCAAACTTTTTACCGGACAGACAGACAGACAGAGTGAGTTGATACAAGCTTTGTAAAAACAAACATAAGAAACAATTACGCTAGCACCACAACTCTAGAGCCATCGTAAACCAATGACGTGGTAACGGCTAGTGCTACGAAGAGAATCTTTCAATAGTAGAGAGTTTTCTTCTGCTGTGATCTTGGTGGTTCGTCGGAAGGGGGAGTCTCTACCGTGGCCTCTGCTGACTTGACCACAGCCACGTGTTTCGACCTAAGACAGTTTGTCCATTGTCCAGTGTCCACTTGTCTTGGGTGCGTTATCAATATATTTCCTCTAAACCTGCTTTACAAATAATCAAAGGGAGGTTATCGTATACATATTATACCAAATTATTTTCGATCCTACTCTCCTCCCTTTGAAATTTCTTTTCTTCAATTCTGCAGTGTATTTGTTTAACATGACATACAAACAAAATTATATCAGAAAGACAAGCGGGTTTTAGACAAGGTCCCAGAAAAATAGATCAAATCCTAAACCTCAGTATACTCTGTTAGAACTATCTCCAACACCAAGAGAATCTTTTCCATGTCTTTATTGATCTCAAGAAAGCTTTCGGCAAAGTATGGCATGGGGCACTCTGGGCGACAATGGAATAATACAACATAAAGAAAAAACATAATTAAAGTAATACTGAACCTCTACAAGGAGGCCGCTGGTGTACTTTAATAATAATATTGGGGACTGGCTCAAAACCACAGATTAAGACAAGGCCCCTACCTTCACCAACGCTTTTCAATATATTTCTTTGAAAGGATACTGGAAGATGCTGTCGAGGGCAATGAAGGTACTGTAAGCATTGGAGGAAGAAAAATTAGTAACTTGCGCTTCGCAGATAAACATTGATGGCCTAACAGGGACAGAAGAAGAACTAGCTGAATTGGTAATGCGCATAGACAAGACTTGTGAAGCATATGGTAAGCAAATAAATGCCGTAGAAAAATCAAATTATGACCAATGGCTTTAAAGTGACATCAGCATTAGAGGTGAAAATCTTAACAAGTGTCAGTAGTTTTAAATACGTCGAGGCTAGCGTCACAGATGACAGAACCAAACCTGAACTACTGGCCCGAATAGCACAGTCCACACAGAAGTCCTGGCAAAACTCAAAACAATATGGAAAGACAAAGGCATGGACCTCGACTCCAAAGTCAGACTGATGCGCTCCCTGGTCATGGCCATATTCTTATATGCTTGCGAGTCTTGGACGCTGACTGCAGAGCTAGAGAGGAGGATCCTAGCAATGGATCCTAGATATCTCATTTAAAGACAGCATCACAAACGAAGAGGTTAGAGACACTGTTACTACAGCGATTGGACCCCACGATGACCTGCTAACTATTGTAAAAAAAAAACGCAAACTAAAACTCTATGGCCATATTACAAGGTCTTTGGGGATCGCAAAGGCATTCCTTCAGGGAACAGTACCAGGAAAAAGAAGAAGAGGCAGACAGAGAAAGGGATGGGAAGACAACATAAAAGAATGTACGGGCCTGCCATTGAAAGAGATTCATTCCAAGGCAAAATACAGAGAGGAGTAGAGAAAGACGGTCGACAAATCTTGTGTGGTGCCCCAACGATCCATAGACTAAAGCAGTGATGCCCAACCTTACCCGGTCTGCGGGCCATTTTAATTTTCGGCATTCGTATCGCGGGCCATATCACCAAAAAGAAAAAAAAAAAATATATATATATAAGCTATTTTTAATAGTTTTATATGTGGACCTACTTACATAAATTAATGTGATGCATGAAGTTTATCCAAAACCATCTTCTGAATATCTGGCTGCATAGATGAAACACCAAGTCGGAGCACTGAATCTAGATGTTCACCCGTGAGGCGATTACGTCACATGGTTTTCACCCGTTTTATCATAGAAAAAGTTTGTTCACACAAATAAATGCTTGCAAACATTGTGATCATCCTTAGTGCTTGTTTTCGAAGATTTGGAAACGCTTCTGCAGGTAACATGGAGTAGAAGTCAACAGTCTGCATCACTTGAAATTTGTCAAGCAGGGATGTCTGGCTTTGTAAGTCAATCAGTTCCAGTTGCAGATCTGTCGGGGCACTTGACACATCGGCAGCAAACGGATTTTCAAAAAGACGGATTTCATTTTTTAAATTCTGAAAATCCACAAATCTTTCACTGAAATTATTCATCAAGAGCCTCAGAAGTTGAATCATTCTTTCTTTAGGGAAAGACATAGTTAGCTGATTATCATTTTGTAGACTCAAAAAACAAAGATTTACAGCTGCAGGGGTAAACGACTGTATAGAAAAATACGAAAAACATGCATATATGTAACAGTGTTGAGCACAATCATCATCACATGGTCCAGATTCAAAACCTTTCCACGGAGATTTTGTTAGTGAATGATGCAGTGAAGCCGCAGGGGTTCAGTTCCATTTGACTCAACAACTGCTGCCATTCCGCTGTGTCAGCCAGGCATATTCACAATGCCTTTTCATGTTATGTTTTTTTAAAAAAACAGCCACACTTTCTTTACAAATCAAACATGTTGGCTTACATATTCCACAAAAAAGTAAAGATCTGTCCACTTTTCTTGAAAGTGTCTACATTCAGAGTCTACTTTTCGTTTCTTAGGCTCTCCCATTTCATTCAATCACAAACGTTAAACAATACGGTACCAATCACTTTGACATCAAAAGAACACGACCCAAAACGAGGCCTCAATGATGCTCTGTGTTGCACACACAATGTGTCAAGGACACGGCTAGATCAAGACAGTAGCGGAATTTTCCAAGATTTAAAAATAGCTGTCTAGTTTTATCGCCATTGAAAAAAAAAAACAACTCTTGTGTTCTTACAATACAAACAATATTTACTATGAATATTAGAATACTAAACCTAAAGATGGAATTCATCAAAGAATGAGTGAGAATCCTAACTGAAAGGGAATATTTTTCAACATTCTAATTTTTTAATTTAAAAAAAAATAATTTTTTACATTTTTTATTTTTACATTTTATTTTTTTATTACATTTTGTTCCAATGCGTTGGCGGGCCGGATAGAAGCACGCCGGCCCGCGGGCCGTAGTTTTGGCATCGCTGGACTAAAGGATACGTGAAGGTGAAGAAGTAAGTTTCCTGTCGAGACACGTTTCCCATTATTCAGTAGTAGCTCTTTAAGGTGTATTTAGTAAATATAAAGTCAATTTTTTATAATTACAAAGTTAAATCTATCTATTTCATGTACTCTCTCTTTCAATCTAGGAGGCGCGGTGACTGATGGGTAATGCCTTTGGGCTCTGGATCAGAGGTCCAGGGTTCGAATACTGTCGAAGACTTGAATTTTTAATTTCGGGATCTTTAGGGCGCCTCTATAATGGGTACCTGACATTAGTTTGGGAAAAAAAATAAAAAAGGTGGTTGGCCGTTGTGCTGGCCACATGGCACCCTCGTTTAACCGTAGGCCACAGAAACAGATGACCTTTACATCATCTGCCCTATCAAGGTCAGAACGGGAAACTTTATTTTTCTCTTCTTCTTTGAGGCATACCGGATTGGTCTAGTTTTGAAAACACCATTTTCAATCCAATGCTTCTTGGCTCAGTACTAACACACAAGCCTTTGGAAACAGGAATACTGAGTTCTGATCCCGGAAATGTCTGATTTTTACAAATCTTATAGCAACTCTTAAGTTTGTACTCTTTTTTTTCTCCCAATCCCACTATCAGATCAAGTTGAAACTTTGCACAATGCACCCCATTCACCAAAAAAAAAAATAACGGTCACGTGATAATACTGATAAAATAACGAAAAAAACTGTCATGTGATAAACATTGTTGATTAAAATTAGATCGTAATTTGTATGGAAGAGATAGAGAATCACGTGGCTAAATGTTGTTTGTTTACGATTGGTGAATGAGGTCCATTATATATCGCCATAGACAAGATAAAAATCCATTTTAAAAAAATTGCTAGTTTCGATTTGAAAAAAAAAATTGCCTTTATCGCTCGGTCGTCCATCATGCAAGATATTGTTATAACCCTGCCATGCACACCGCCATCCAAGATAGTGCAACAGGGCCGGTCCTACAGGTTGCAGGGCCCTATGCGAAACGGATTGCGCCGGGCCTAATTTGGGTTGTGATAAGGATAATAAATAGTAAGTGAAAATTAAGATTTTGTATTAGAAAATAAATTCGTCTTTGCATTTTATTTATACTTTACTAAGTACAAAATCAGTGTCAAAATAACTTTACGAGCCATCTACAGTAGATAGATTTAAAATCGACTATCAAAATATCGCTTTAATATAATACAGAAGAGGTCGAGATAGATTTAGATCTATATTTATATGCCAGTGACTATTGAAGTAAATTAAGTATTTGAACTTCTTGCTTTTGGTCTTATTGTTACATTTTTTTTTAATGAAAGCTGACAACTTAAGATCGGTCCTGAGTGCAGAAGGTGCGCCACTATTAGAGACTAAACTGAGAAGGTGCGCCACTATTAGAGACTAGACTGAGAAGGTGCGCCACTATTAGAGACTAGACTGAGAAGGTGCGCCACTATTAGAGACTAAACTGAGAAGGTGCGCCACTATTAGAGACTAGACTGAGAAGGTGCGCCACTATTTGAGACTAGACTGAGAAGGATGTTGACATTAGAAGAAAATAAGGAAGTCGAGAGCTTTAGAAGAGGCAGACTATGTTCTATGTATTTGTGATCTCCCATGTAAGTAAACATCTACATCGTAGAGTTGCCACCCTTAAGTTATTACACTATATATATATATATATATACACACTGCCTAGCGTAACTGTCGAACTACACTCATCTCACTGCACCACTCACTAGAAGAGAATGCACTCTTGCAGCACTTCAATGAATACCATATTGAAGTCTATCTAAAATATTTTAGAGCACTCAACTTAAAAATACTGTTTGATAATGTCCACCCTGGGAAGATACTGGACTTTGTCCGGGAGGTCATATGCAAGTCTATCTAAAATAGTTTAGAGCACTTAACTTAAAAACACTGTTTGAGACCCTGGGAAGATACTGGACTTTGTCCGGGAGGTGGGGTTGTCTGGAGGGGTCTGATTTGTGATGGGGCAGAGAAATTGTGAAAACCGGTAAATACTTTTTACAACAGATTTTTTTTGAATTAACAAATTTTTACTATTATTATTATCTTAACTGTAAACAGACCTTGTTTGTAGTGACTTGTCTGTGTGAGACTTAGCTCTTGAGATATAAAGGTGGGTGCGTGGTCGAGAGGCCAAGTGCGCTTGAACTTGGCTTGGCTTGGCTACCTAGAAGGGGGCTCGAGGTTCGACACCCGACTCGGGGCAGAGTTGCGTTTACTGAGTGCCTAAAGGCAGCACGGAAAACCAACTCCTAGATACCCTCCCCCCCCCCCCAACTGGTCCACAAATGAGATTGGACCAAAGCGCTCTGAGCATGCTATAAGCATGAAAGTAGCGCTATATAAAAGCTATAATAATAATAATAATAAAGAAGAAGAACCCTTGAGGGATTTTGAGCGCGACATGTGCCGATGTGCCAAAAACCAAAAATATCAAATATAATATCTAACTTAACTAGTTTAACTTAGATGAAGGAATCGTTGCCAAGTCTAAATTCTTTTTTAACTAACCAAAAAGCCAGATATGGAATACAGAGATGAACATTGAAAGCTCTCCACGCTTTTTAATTTAAAAGAAATATTCTTTTTTTTTTTTAGTCTTTGATTTGTATTTCAATAATATTTGCACACGCATTTCTTTTCTAAGTAGTTGAATTGTATTCAACTTGTACAGAAAAGATACATAAAGAGTTTCAACATAGGGACAACAAACAGTTGTTAGTTGTTGTTTTATATAAAGAAAATATACAACTTAATATTAGTTTATAGTAGAAATGCATAATGCTCAAAAAAATATTATTATTGGTCGATATTGCGTGGACGCGTTTCGTTTATCTTAGCTTATATAATACAGACGTTACTAATAAAAGAAGATGATTACGTCCTATGCGTCATGCATCCAGTCATTCATGTTAACCGATGACTTAAATTCTGCAAAGTCATTGGTTTTCCTGGCTGGCTCAGGCAACCCATTTCATGTTCGATATATATAGTTCGTCCATCGTGGTTCGATGTTTACCAATTTCGTCATCCAAGGGGGCCTAGGGGGGGGGGGTCTCCTCATGTGGCTGATGAGACCTACGTGAGCCCGGAATGTTCGGCTGCACACTGGGCTGGAGCTAGTGTCTTGGGCCTCGTTTTTCTTCTGCCAGTGCTGTCCTCTTTTCCTCAGCAATTAGTGCGCCAGTTTTCACAGCGCCACGCCATGATGCTGTACTAGCACTAGGGAAGAAGGAGCATTTGTACAAATTTGTCCTAGCGTATGGAACGAGAAATGTGCCTTTATCTTTGAGTCTTTCGGAGTATTTTATTAAATTTTGTTTTTGTATTTGAAGATTATAGTTCAAAGCTAGAATGGACCGGAAGTACCTTTTTCCTTATATATCTTTTGCATTTTTCTGTTCACTTTTTTAAAATTAAACTGACATTATTAGGCTGTTGTTGATTTTTATCTTTAAACTTTAAACAAACAAAATATAGTGTATCTTGCAAAATAATTTTATTTCCATTTATTTTGTTTCGTTGGTTTTGTTTGTTTGATTTATTTTTTTATTGCAGACAATTGATAACTTTAAAAATTTCCAAAAACCAATCTTTTTAACAGCATATAGCGACACCGACTTATATTGTTTCATTTTCTTTTAAAGTAAACAAATTTAATAATCAGATCTCCATTCAAACTCAATAAATCTACCATCTTCAAATGTCGCGGAATTTATTTTTTGTGAAAGGGAAATCCCACAAAGTCTATGAAACACTCTGGTGTCTATTTGAGCGCAGCCAAAATGGCTTCCCTGTGAATGCAGCAGTCTCGAGTCTAAGACTTCATAAGAGGGAAACATGGGATTGTAAAGGTAAATTTCTGTTTCATCTCAAAGACATCGTATACATTCATGTTATATTGTCTATTACTTAACTACTGAGGAAAATCGTGAATATATTATGATGGGCTCTACGAACATTTGATTTGTGATAGGGTAAAGTAATTGTGAATATCAATATATAGATCTAGGTCTAGATCTAATATTATTTACTACAGATTTTTATTGAATTATATACATTTTTACTATTTTTACTATTTGAGCTATGAGGACCTTATTTTTAACAACTTTTATTTAGTTGTATAACATTTTGATCTTGAGCTATAAAGGGGGGATAACCCTTGATGGATTATTATCACGGCATGACCTAAATTGTGCCGATGTGCCAAAAACCCAAAATAACAAATATATTCTGATTGGACCCCACCATGCCTAACTAGTCTGAACTAGATCATGAATCGTGTATTTTATTTTCTATGTACCGATTTACTATTTTAGTTTTAATGCCAATTTTGTTGAGATTTTATATTTAGGAGTGCGTTGACAGTACAGTGCTTATTTTCCTCTGTGTATATTCAATGGTACAAAAGATTATCGCTAACCGAGGAAATATAATTATCAAATGATTAGGACATACTGAAGAAACTTCAGTGTTCTGCATTAACTTGATATAAAATTATTGCAACTTCACTGAAGAAACGACAAACTAATGTTGCTTAAATTTCACTGTAGAAATACTGTTACAACTTTAGGGACCACTTTAGGCTGATATCATTTGCACTGATAAAAAATGTATACTGATCAACTTTATACTGAACAACTTTATACTGTTACAACTTTATACTGTTACAACTTTAGGGCCCACTTTAGGCTGATATCATTTGCTCTGCTAGATCTTTATACTGAACAACTATATACTGAACAACTTTTTACTGAACAACTATATACAGAACAACTTTATACTGTTACAACTTTAGGGCCCACTTTAGGCTGATACCATTTGCACTGCTAGATCTTTATACTGAACAACTATATACTGAACAACTTTATACTGAACAACTATATACAGAACAACTATATACTGAACAACTTTATACTGTTACAACTTTAGGCTGATATCATTTGCACTGATAGAACTTTATACTGAACAACTTTATACTGTTACAACTTTATACTGAACAACTTTATGCTGAACAACTTTATATTGATACAAGCGAACTTTCTGTGTTAACTAGACTCTCAACAATCCATAGACACCCTACTAACTCATGGACCCGGACTAACTTTCTCCAGATTTATAACTCGTCTTTTCTAGAATTTCTTCTGTTCCAAATATTTTTCTTAGCTACCGCCTTGTAGAAACTGATGCTTGCGATTTTTTTCTTGACCCCTTTCACTGATTGGTTCACAGCTAATTTGCAGTGGGATTGCCATGTGACCCTCTTTTGACATGATCGTTTCTGGAATGAGGCAGAATGAGGTCAAAGGTAACCCGCTATATCGATCGGTGGCATCTTAGTCAAGACAGACAAATCCACGATTGTTACAAAACATTTCATAAAAAATGCACCAGCTGGCAAACAAAATCTTCACAGATGAGCTCGTATATCTTTAACCAAGAGATTTAGTTGGTACCTGGCCAAATATTTGTTTCACTGTAGCGCTTCGACATACATTTCTGACCTACCCAGTGGCGTAGCTAGAGTGGAGGAGGAGGGGGGTAGAATTCGAAAATCCACCGTGCCCCCATTTGAGGTTGTTTTTTTTTTTACATTAAAATTAAATATTAAGCAAAATGCAGGGGCCCCAAAAGAGGCTAAGCCTCCCGGGCCCTCAAACTACGCCCCTGAAACTAACTTTTTTTACTAATGTTTAGACATTTTTTATCTTATCATTTTTTATTTAGACTAAGTCTAGATACCCACAGCAGGAGAGAAATAATCTAAAGACAAAAGTATCTATTTCTATTTGCGAAAATATTGCAGACGAATAGTTGACTTAAGCTAGACGTATGTAGCGCCTATGTGGGTTAATCAGTTCTGTTATTTTCACTTTTTAAATGTTTTGAATAACCGCACTCCTTAACAGAAGTCTAAACTATAAACGCTTCTATATTAAGGGTAGACACACGCAGTGACGTAGCTAGGGTGGGGGGAGGAGGGGGGGGAGAATTTGAAAATCCCCCGGGCCCCCACTTGAGTGTTTTTTACATTGAAAATTTAATATTAAGCAACTGCAGGGGCCCCAAAAGAGGTCAAGCCCCCTCCACGGCCTCCCAAACGATGGAAAACTCCTAGCTACGCCCCTGGACACACGAGTGTGATTGTACTAAGCGACGCATGCCACGTAAAGGGGTGTAACTTGTATAATCTTTATTCATGAAAGTATATATAGGGTGACCTCCCTTGCAATTCTTAAAGCATGTATTTTTTGTATGATTTCCATATATCTTCAATGCAACATTAAGTGGTGGATTTCTCTTGTAATTTTTTGTTATATTTGTGAAGTCTCGCACTATTCGCAGTCAAGTATTTTTGATTGTCAACGCAATGGTCTGAGGCTGGAAACCCACCGCTTGTCATCCCTGACACCGTGCAGAAGTCTAGATCTATAAGACCTGTTTGTTTCTAGTTGTCCGTTGCACTGGTCAAACGCTACAGTTTTTATTTACCTTCATACTAGCGTCAATTTTGTCTTTGTTTGGTTTTACAAAGATCTTATGACTATTCTAATCATTATACGCAGGACCGGGTTATAACTTGATAACGCCCTGAGCTATCTTAGATATGGGGCCCCTTATAATAAACATAAGGTTATTTATTTCTTCAAAACATTTTGGGGACCCCAAGACATGTAGGATCCCCAAGCTATAGTTTATTTTGCCTCTATAAATCCAGGAGGTGTGGTGGCTGAGCGGTACAAAGCTTGGCTTCCGAACTGGGGTCCGGGGTTCAAATGCTAGTGAAGACTGGGATTTTTTAATGTCGGGATCTTCGTGCGCCCTTGAGTCCACCCAGCTCTAAAGGGTACGTGACATAAGTAGCGAAAAAGTAAAGGCGATTGATTGTTATGCTGTCCACATGACACCCTCGTTAACCGTAGGCCACAGAAACAGATGACCTTTACATCATCTGCCCCATAGACCACAAGGTCTGAACTTTTTTATGTAGATAAATCCAGCACTGATTGTGCGATACTGACTTGAATACTTTGAGATTCACTGATCTAAATTTTCGTCACGTGACCAGGGCATGAAAACTTTGGCCCAAAAATCTTTTTTCTTTCCTCTTCAAGAAAGAGAGGGTCTAGATCTAGTTCAAATTGGTCTTATCTTAGGACCTTGTATCTACAATTACTTGCTTGGTATTTTTTTAACCCTCTGTTGTGTGGGTCTGATCTTTGAAGGAATAACACAATTTTTGTAACTTTATATTTTAAAAAATTTGACGTTTCTTAGTTCTTAAATGCAACGATATTTATTTTTGGTCAAGAAAGAGTCAGTTTGTCATTGTGCTGGCCTCATGTCGCTCTCGTTAATTAAGGCAGCTTTAAACCACATATAACAGGGGTTCTCAACCTGTGGGTCGCGACCCCTTTGGGGGGTCGATTGACCATTTGCCAGGGGTCGCCTAAGAGCATCGAAAATATGGATTGTTATTGTCTACCCTACAATTCTGTATTTGTGTATGGGAAGGGGGGGTCCGCGGCAGAGTGGGGGGTTGTAAAAAGGGGTCGCCGAGCTTAAAAGGTTGAGAACCGCTGACATATAACATGGTATATATGGTTTTACGGGTACATTCACGTTATAGTAGGCCCTATTCTCGTTATCGTTTCTTGGTGTGTTGGTTATAGAAGATTGTTTAAGATTAGATAAGATAAGATAAGATAATTTTATTTATCCAATCAAATGGCAATTCAGTTTGACAACCTCAGCGTAACTACTTTACAAAAACCAATATGGATGAAAAAATTCGAACAACATTCACTCACACATACACATTCACAACCAGCACTTTATGAGTTTGACTTCTATGTACTTCTTGATGACGACAGCTGATCTTGTAATACTCTGACCGATAGTGGGATAAAGGAGTGTTTAAATCTTTCTGTTTTAGTTCTAATGGAAAGGAGACGACCACTTCGTTCAGATCCTATGTAATAGTGGTTTAATTGGTGCAGGTTATCTTTAAGAATCGTGAGTGTTTTGGAAATGCATCTTTCTTGAAAAAGCTCTTCAAGAGATGGTAGCTGTATTTGAGTGATGTACAATGCTTTTTTAATTAGTCTATTAAGTCTATGTCTTTGTGCCAGTTTATTAATACTACTGCATCGTAATCTTTTGATACGCGTGTCAGCGCTGAATCATCTTTAGGAAACCATCGCCACATCCTGTAATTCTCCTGAAATTGTAAAATATACGAAAAAGTCATAAAAATCTGCTGAAATTATTAAAACCGATGCAAATCTCCTTTAAAAAACAGACAAAAATGTCATTTCCGGGTGTCATTCAATTTGGACAATTCCAATCCTACTCGCGATTAAAATAACGGCACTGTCAGCTTTCATTGACAAAAATGTAAAAATAAGCCGAATATTAACCAAAACAAGAATTTCAAATACTTATTTTAGTTTTATAGTCCCTGGCATACAAATATAGATCTAAATCTATCTCGACCTCTTAAAAAAACATCAAAAGCGATATTTTGCCACTCGATAATAAATTTAAAAGGCAGATCTGAATGTTTATCGGCTTTATTGTTGGAAAACTATTATCAACTGTAAATGGCTCGTAAAGTTAAATGAAAGTGATTTTGTACTTAGTATGAATAAAAGTATGAATAAAATACAAAGATGAATTTATTTATTTCTTAATTTTCACTTGTTATCCTTATCACAACCCAGAAAGGGTCCTGCGCAATCCATTTCGCATAGGGCCCCACAATCTGCAGGACCGGCTCTGCCTTTAGGCATAGGCCTACGAGATAAGTTCCCTGCCCGGCTTAGCTGTCGAACAATAAGCATTCACTTTACAAGAGAGCTTAAGTAGTAAATAAGTCACATCAAAGTGTTCAGATTCGATAAGCTCGTGTATTTAGATCTAGTCATTGATCCTATACAAATTGCTGACTAATACACAATTAGAGTGACTAAAAGATATGCTTTGGTGAAAAAAAAATTTAAACCAAAGTATAAGTTGTAAAATTATTAATTTAAACCTAGATATTAGATGTTAAGTGATTTATTGAAACCGAGATATAAGTTTCTTATTTAAACCTAGATACTTGATGTTAAGCTTTTGCTAAAGTTACAACAACAATGAGTTGATAAGGGCTTATTTCTTATTTCGTATACTAGGACTATTCTATGTAAATGTTATTTCTTCCTTAGTTACATTAGACAATAGAACGGGTTGCCTGAATCAGCCCGGAAAACTATTGCTTTAAGTAGAGTTTAAGCTTGTAATAAACTTGAATGAATTTATTGACACATGGATACGTGTAGGCGTAGGTTTCTCCCTTATTCTTTTTTTTAATCAAGGAACGTCTGTAATTTATAAAATAAGATAACCATCCAGACTCTTCAGAGCAATAATAATAATAATAATAATTTTTATTGTCCATAAGGAAATCTGTTATTCAGAATTCATAACAACTCTGAGTTGTAAAATATCAGTGGTAAATTGATAGGTTGGACAGACATAAATTAAAATTTAGAGCCGAAATTTAAAGAAATCAAATGCAACAATTTTCATTCGTTTTTTTTTAGCGGCCCCCGATAGGGGAAAAGACGCTATTAGTTTTGTGTGGCCTGTCTATCCGTCTGTCCGTCCGTCCTTCCGTCCCGTTTAGATCTCAGAAACTAGAAGAGAATGAAAATCGGACATCATGATATTTTAGATCAAAGTTCTGATGCAACGGCTAATTTTTCTTTTCCCTTTTTCTTAGGGGTGCAGATTTATTTTTTATGTAAACAATAGTATTACATTAAGACATGAATCGGATACGAACAGCATAGCGCACCATTACCCCGTAACAAATGGCCTACTATTCATGATCATAACATTAGCCTAGGTCTGTAATTTTAAGATTAAACGTGTAAATTCATACGAGTTCTAGTTTAGATATAGTAGATTCTATATCAAGTTCCAGACCTAGACTTAGATCTTGAATCTAGATTTAGATCTAAAACTAGATCTAGCTAGATTAGCTAGATCTATGTCTAGTTTGTATGACAAATGACAGTGGAGATACTCATTTTTATTTGCGAGGGGAAAGTCTTAAGTCATTTGTAGCCTACACTATTGTAGCTTAAAGTAGGTCGAGAATTATTTGTTTTTTCGTGTTGCCAATATATCTAATTTTGTTAGAAGAATAAATCTTTTTTAGTTTCTTTTTATTACATGTAACATGTTATTAATTTTGAATGTATGGATAAGGTTAGTAATTATTATTTTAAAAAATAGTATTGTACGCTAAATGAATATATGGAGATGCTGTGGCTAAGGGGTAAAGCACTTAGAACCGGAAGTCCCGTGTTCGAATCCTGGTGAAGACTCTAGGTGGACCACTTCGGGGGCCGATTCTGAGTTTGTGTTTCCACACAAACTGTCTTTGTAACCTTGTTATCTTTGCCACTTTTTTCATTTTCCTTTTTATACCTGCTCATAGACATATATTTATATATGTCTATGTACCTGCTAGACTGTAAGACTTACTGGCCTTTACTAGTACTTTAATTAGTATTTTTAGAATCACCGCAAAGTCCCATTGTGCTTTCTCACCTGTGGGGCATAAAACGATATCCTCGAACTAGTTTAGCAGAAGTGCCAGAAGCGTGCACAACTTATGATATAATAAAACCATGCTGCATGTAAGACCTAGCAATAGCTTCCTAAGGGTTAACGGGGGTCAAGGTCACTGGCACCTCTCTAACAGCTGATCCTCATGTGTGTTTATGATTCGGCACTGGGGCGCATCTCTCTCTCTCTTTGAGTTTAGTGAATAGACTACAGTTTAACTACACGCAATAATCTTATATGAGAATATCTCTTATTAGATCGATGATAGTTCATATAACGTAAGAGGATTTTCAATTTGACAATACTTGGAACGAATTGTTCAATTTAAACATAAAAATTTTCATTTTAAGTTTATATCGACGAACAATGACCAACTATTAAATTAGATACATGCCACTGGCAGATCCAGTCCGGGGGTTGAAGGGCAGTGTGTGCTCTCCCCCTACCTCTTTCCGCTCGATCGATCCTTTCCAGGAGTGGAGCGGGCCAAGTTTTGTAGAGAAATCATCCAATTTGTGAATACATTATTTAAAACGATTGGACCCCACGATGACCTGCAAACTATTGTAAAAAAAAAAAAAAAGCAAGCTAAAACTTTATGGCCATATTACAAGGTATTCGGGGCTTGCAAAGACCTTCCTACAGAGAACAGTACCAGGAAGAGAAGAAGCGGCAGAAAGAAAAGGAGATGGGAAGACAACATAACAGAATGGACGGGTCTACCATAAAAGAAGGTTCTATCCAAGGCAAAAGACAGTGAAATGAAGAAGGACGATCGACAAATCTTGTGTGGTGCCCCAACGGTCCAACACGGTGGTTTACATCGGGATTTGACGCCTGTGAGACTTGACCTTTTTAGAGGTCCCTGCAATTTGACATTCGACGTCACGACATGAGATAATTGCGTAATATTTAATGAAAAAAAAAAATTCCGGACAGACTAAGGGAGTTGGGCGGGAGGGGGGTGCACTCTGCCACCCCCCCCCCCCCACCGAGCCTGGCCATTCGGGGAGGGGGGATTTTTGTACAGTAATCACAGCTTGTGATCAAAAGTAGATGCACCTGCCATTTTCTTTTCTAATAAATTATTAAAAGTCTTATGTTCATAAAGCTACTACAAGTTGTATCTAGCCTTCTTTTTTTTTATAGTAAATCACTAATTTAAGATTCAATCGGTGTTCATAATCAAAATTCCCTATTAAAATTATTTACATCTAGTATAAAATGAGGAGGGAGGTAAATGTCTGTGACTTGTGTTAGACAAAACAAATTGTTTATGAATGCTGATGTTACAGTTCTAAAAATGGTTACAAAGTTATAAACTAAAGTATTTTACTTGTTGATAACTGTCAGAGGGTCAAGGTGTTATAAAGTAGTCCTCGGTTCAAAATCTAGGTGACTACTACACTGTTTGTCAACCATTAGTTAGTCCTTTCTAGATCTTCATTGTCTACAGCTAAGTTCGAGGACCTTAATTATTAACTTTACAAACTGGGTCGATTGAACTCGACAATCTTCTCTCTCTCGCTCTCTCTCTCTCTCTCTCTCTCTCTCTCACACACACACACACAACCGTCTCTCTCTCTCACACACACACACACACACACAACCGTCTCTCTCACACATTTTCAATCTCTTACTCTCTCGCTTTCTCAACCTGTCTCTATCCCTCACTCACACACACCTCCCTTCTCTCTCAAACACACTCTCTCTCAATCTCTCTCTCTCTCTTTCTTGATCTGTTTCTCTGCCCCTCTCTCTCTCTCTCTCTCTCTCTCTCTCTCTCTCTCCATAAATTCATTTCTGCTTGGGTGACGTTATGCTCTCGGTAATTAGCCGTCATAAACCGAGACAATTCTTTAAAGAAGGCCTGAACACTGACCTGCTACGTTACAACCTGTGGTCAGTTTAGACCAATAGCTAGTGGCCACTTTGTACAGACCTATGACGTGCCTTACCTATAATAACGTGCAGGAATGTCCACGGTCCCGTAAGCTCATATTTCGCTGGTCTCAGGCCGAACTTTGACTCACGGTGACCCCCTATAGTGCCCCACTACGGTGCCCCCACTAAGGTGCCCCCACTAAGGAACTCCCACTACGGTGCGGAAGAGAAAACCGTGTCTCATTTTCTTTTTGATTGCCCAAGACTTGCAGATCTCCGTCTCGCCAGGTCTGTGAAGCCATAAGTTCTTGACCTTTATGGTTGTATTCGTGCATTGCGCACTTCAGCAGGCTTCAGAGTTTTTGCAAGAGAGGATTTCAGCCTTTCAGTCCATGGCTCAAATAGAGTTTGATGTTGTTGATGATAATGATGATTATGATGATGATGATTATAATGATTAAGATGTTCTTGATGTTGTTGATGTTGATTATAATGATTATGAATATGATGATGTTGATGAAGATGGTGATGATGACGATGATTAAGATGTTCTTGATGTTGTTGATGTTGATTACGATGGTTATGATGGTTATGAGTATAATGATGATGTTGACGACGATGATGATGATGATGACGATGATGATGATAATGATGTCAGCACATCTGTCCTATTTGAATCTACCTTGCCATCTAGCGATAGCCTTGATGATTTGGACTTACTACTTTCTCAGGTTGGGGGGGGGGGGAGCATAGTAGGCGTAATCTTTCCATTATTTGTCTAAGGAGGTACAGTACTTTGAACAAGCAAAAAATCAAGCAGAATATAATTTTTTTTTTAAACTTATAAATGGGGAAACATTGTACAGTTACAGCCATGTATCTTAATACTGTAAGATTTATTTTCCTTTTCTATTTCAAACAAAACCAACTAATTGCTGCTAATTAATGAATTAATTGGTAAATTTTCTTATGGATTCATGCTTTGTTATGGACAATGAACAATTGTGCAAAGTTTCAACTTGATGCGAGAACAGGAAGTGGGAGAATTTATTTGTTCAAAAAATGGACCAGACAGACAGAGTTGATATAAGCTTTGTAAATAGGTGTCTTTATTTAAAGAAAGTAAATTAGTATTTCAAAAAGTAGCGAACTTGTATGAACTATAAGTTACTGTCCAGTCTCTCTCTCCTTCCATTAATTCATCGTATTATCAATAGTTTATACATTATATGCATTATATAATACATTTAAAATACCCCATAAATTGTGTTACCTGCATACAAGGTGAGATAACTTGCGTAACAGAAATCTAAAACATTTGTGATGAAAGCCTCGCTATATTCCGACCTTGACCTTTGGACTTCATCACCTTGCTTCGTTCTTCGACACTCTCAACCTATATAGTCTAGACTAGACAGTAGATCCATACGTTCTTAATCGATGTGTCTATTTATGGAACCCTTGAATGTCGCATCTTTGTGCATTAAGCAAATCTTGTTTTAGACAAAATTGATTTGTGTGTTGTTGAATATTAATGTGACATTAATTTTGCCAGAAATAAAAAGGCTTATATGTTCTTTATTTATCTTTGAATCTGAAGATCCAAAATCTATTTAGATCAAAAGTCTGGGAAAGAAGCCTATTTGAACCAATTACTTGCTTATATAATCAACTTAGAAAGAAAGCCCTATCTTTGTAATATACCACATTTGGTTACTAGTTTATTTTTACAAAGCTTATATCAACTCACTCTGTCTGTCTGTCTGGTAAAAAAGTTTGTACACGTTATTTCTCCCACACCCATTCTCGGATCAAGCTGAAACTTCGCACAACTATTCATAGAAAAAACAAGGCATGAAACAATTTTAAAAAGTAACCAATTAGACAATTAATTACTTTCATTATTTTTTAAAATAGCAACAAGGGAAACTAATAATTCAGTGTCCACATTTGTGGCAAAATGTGTTGGGTTTAGTTCCTAATTGTTAACGCAATTTCTCCCTCACGCATTCTCCGATCAAGTTGATACTTTAAACAATTATTTATTGTACCTAACAAAACATGAATCAATAAACAAAAATACTCAATTAGTCGATTAATTACCGGTTTTGGTAATTAACTATTTTGTTTGATATCGAATAAGGGAAATAACGTGTATAATATCAGTAAATATAGGTTTAAGGACGGAGTTCTTCCACTTCAAAAAAGCTTTGTATTTATTTTTTATACTATTCTTGTTTAATTATTTATTTATTGAGTACATGAGGTGTGTGTTGTTGTTTTTGGGGTGTTTTTTTTTTATTCTTATGAAGAGGGCCAGAGAGGAGCATAATTTCAATTAAAACAAATGAAAGGCTTTTTTTCCCCTCTAAATGGTGGTGTTGCGGTAATGGCAAAAGAAAAAAGGGAATAAAGATTTAATTCACAAAATCTGGTCGAGCTTTTTGGGCACAAATTATTTGTATTTTATTTTTATTCATTAAATTTATCTTTAGTGGTAAATTTGAAATCCAGTTGTCAATTTAGTTTCGGAAATATTTTCTGAGATGCCGGGCACCCTAACGAGGCCACACATGAGCAGATGTACGTGTATGTAGCCACTGGGCGAGTTCCTGCAAGTGCTACATAAGATTTGTGACAAGACACACACCCTCTTCTCAAAAATTTTTTTAAGATTTAGGACAAGATCTCAAATATTTTGATAAGATTTAGGACATAACACACACCCTCTTGTCAAATATGTTATAAGATTTAGGACAAGACCTCAAATATTTTATAAGATTTAGGACACGATCTCAAATATTTTATAAGATTTATGACAAGATCTCAAATATTTTGATAAGATTTAGAACAAGACACACACCCTCTTGTCAAATATGTTATAAGATTTAGGACAAGACCTCAAATATTTTATAAGATTTAGGACACGATCTCAAATATTTTATAAGCACAAGACACACACACTATGTCAAATATTTTATAAGATTAGAAAGATACAGATTTGTATTTCCTGACAGAGTAGCATAATCAAGCTGTTTGGATTAAGACTAATTCTTTGCTAACTATTGTTAGAGTTTATTTTGTTGTTGAAATCTGTTTGGTCTTTGTCATATTTAATCGAATGCCCGAGTTATTGTTTTATTAATATAGGCAAATGTATTCGATTTTGAAGATTAAGGAATCGTGCAATGTTTTCACACAAATACGCAAACCCGTTTGCGACCTAGATATTTAGTCACATCTAACGCAGACAAAGCCGTTTATTAGCTGGGGTCTTTTTAAGTTTGCTTTTTGTCTACTGTGCCTCTGTCTTCGGCACTGCTTTTTCTTTGGGCATTAACTGTGTGACCCGCAGCCTTTGTGAGAGCATTCCAACTGTCTCTTTCAGGGGCCTTCTGCCGCTGAAGATGTTTAGTTTGTCTGAGAATGTTTGGTGTAACAAAAAAAAAAACAACACACGAATAAAAAAAATTAATTAGTTAATTGACTATTGGTAATTAATTATTTTGTTTGGTATCTCGAACTTTTACTTGATTGATATTGATAAGGCGGCATAAGTTGAGTTAGTCCCCTTTGTTCTCTGTAGAAACAAAAGTTTGTAAATAACTATAAAACCTATTTTCATAAGCAGCTTCCTGGCACAGTGGCTACCGTGTTGGTCTGAGCAGTCTGAGGAGGCTTTAGCCCTTTAGTTTGAAAGCGATCACCCAGATAACTCCTTCTTTAGTTCGCCCCATCCCCGCCCTCTCCACTTTCCAAATGATCCAGACAAATGAAAAATCTAAAAGCATGAAATTGCGCTAAAAAAACAATCGGAAATTATTTTTTTTTTCGCACAGATTGATTGTTGTTGGTCTAGATCTATTACAAACGTAATTACATGACTCCCAAACAAAATGGTACAACTACACCTTTGTACAAGCTTTGTGTGTGTGTGTGTGTGTGTGTGTTGTTTTTTTTAAAGTATTTTTTATGTTTTACTTGTTAAACTGACTGTGGTTTTGTGGCCCCTATTCGAGTGTTCAGTTGAAGACTTCCCCTGCTTCCATGTAGACCTAATCTAGTTGACAGCCACGTCAAGCTACAACATTATTGAATTGTCCACCTCGTGCAATGCTCGTAAGAGACTCAATTCGGGGCCACGTTCATTCCCCGAACGAGCCCCATGTATCTGGCCCCCACCCCCAACTTAGCCAAGTTTCGCTTTTAAAGGGCGTCCTTTGGGCCAACGTTCATACCCCGAGCGGACCCCATGTGGTTAGTATGGGTTGGCTCAGCCGAGGCCTGAAGTCTTTGCTACCAGAGTAAGTGTTAGCTAGCAGTTCCTTCTTCTATACCGCCTGCAATTCACTTTTTACTTCGGAAGCCAACTGTAGGTTTTGATTCCCCATTTGACTATCTATTTTCACTTATAAATGGAAAGACATTTAGATTGTTTCAGTCATCTTTCCCACCCTTCTATTTCACAATCACACGCAAATACATGATTTAAAATTGGTTGTACAAGAATGCATATCATTCTATTTCTTTATCCTTGTTTCGCCACGTTAACAGATGCCTAGTCTGTGTTGCTGCCTTTCATCAAATGCTACTCCTTTGGAAGGCGGGGATGCCTCGCGAGAAGCAAAGAAAAAACTCAGGATCGATCTGCCAAGGGCCTCAGACGCAAAGAATGAAGGTGGCCTTTTTTAATGTCGTAATAAAAGAAATTTGAGACGATATTTTCATTACAGATTCATCATCATCATCATCATCATCGTCAGTTACTTTACTTTCGTCCTTGGGGTGCTGAGACAATTCGCGAAACCAAATCTCTCCATTTTCTTTTTTGAACAGCTTTTATATGGCGCCACTTTCATGCTTATAGCATACTCATTTGTGGGCCAGCGGCAGAGAAGGTATCTGGGAGAAGGTTTTCCGTGCTGCCCTTAGGCGCTCAGAAAACATAACTCTGCTCGAGCGAGACCAGGGCAGGCCTTGGTAAGCTTTAGGCGAAGTGAATATGTGAAGTGTGGCCCCAAAAGAAATAGAAAAATAAACACGCAAAAGAAAAAAAAATTGTATTGGTTTTTCTAAAAGCAAAGCATTGCTTTTTCTATAAAAAACAACAACAAAAAAACACAAATCTTATATAAGGGAAAGAACCGCCTATTACTGCCATTTATCTAAAAATGGCAGAGTTTAGTTCCTGTCACTGCTCTTATGTGATATTTGACTGTGCATGTAAGTGTAATTAAAGATGTCTAGTTTCCCTCGAACTGGTGACTGGTGTACTATTTCTTGTCTCGTAAGTCTACTACTAATTAATAGCACAGCACAACAAATAGGCCTATTAATATAGCTCTCAAAGTCTCCGAGTAGCAGACGTTTCTTATATTATCCATAAATTAAGATACACATAAAAGTGGTAAATCCAGCCATCAAGAGATACATATTTTATGAATAATTATGCAAAATTTCAACTTATTCCCAGAATGTGTCAAAACGTAAAAGGAGGGGGGGGGGGGGAATTAAACCCATACAAACATTCACATCTCTCATTTAGTAGCAGTTATTCCCCTTTTTCGATATCAACCAAATTTTTAATCACCAATAATGAATTACCAAATTGGTTAGTTTTTTTTTTTATTGCTTCATGTTTTGTCATGTACAATGAATAATAATAATGAATAAAATATAGCCAGTCCGCCCCTGGTTCCGTCCATATCCTAATAAGTATACACGGCAGAATCTTTGCTTAGGCCATCACCTGCTTTTAATAGGGCCAACTAGTAGGCTACTACTAGTAATAAATCTAAAAGCATATGTCATATATGTTAATAAGGAAATAGATTAATTTAAAATTTGATCTTATTTCTCTTATTTTCTTATATGCAATCTGCATATTTTTTTTTAAATTATATTTTTGACATGTAATGGCGAGGACCTAGGCGGCCGCTGTACGTCGTAGCTCCGGCCTTGGGTAGACATAGGCCTACCTACTGCAACTATTGTTTAATCATATAACCCTATATGAAAACACGGTAACGCATAGTCGCAGCATAGTTGGCCTACACTAGGGCCAGGCGGACAAGAGGCAAAGGGTTATGTTGAAATTATAAAGGAGATTGCAACAGTGTTTGATTTTCGTTGCGTCAAGAATGAATGATATAAAAAGGATCCTTTTTTTTTTCTTTCCCTTTTATTGTAGTTCACCTTGACCTCTGTGTAGTCAGCGAGGTGCTCATTGTTAATAAAAAAAAGATTAATATATCATAATGGTGCAAATTGTTTTAATACATTATTTCTGAAAGCAACAAATAGTTTATATTATAAATTTTATAAAGTTACAATTTGAGTCACCAGTGTTTTAAAATACGATTTGATAAATAAAAAAAAGGGATCCAAAAATGTACAAGGTGAAGGTTGTATAAAAATCGACCTTTGTACGTCATACTCGAGTTCCGTATTGGTTTTGCCCTCGGTAGACAGTCCGACTGTACGTCGTATTATTTTAGCAGTTCAAGAACTAGTTGGATATAATCTAGATCATGGCTAGTAAGTATTTTACAAATCACTTTCTGTTAAGCGACTAGTTATGCAAAACGACAAATCTTCTAATTATGTAGATCTCCCAAGCTTGGATTTACATTTAGCCGGCATGCAATTTTGTTCTTACGATGTTACAAATCTGACTGCAAGACTTTAGACAGCAAACTGAGCAGTGACCTTGCCCTCGTAGACTATGATAATCATAATGTATATATTATATATGATGTGTTTTTTCTTGTGTGTCTTATCTTTTTTTCAGACTTAGATCTTCGATCTTGTCTATCTAGAGTATAGAGTCTATAATCTAGATCATATTAATTAATTAATAATATTAATATAGAATCGATCAGATTCAATGCAGTCTAACTGTACCCTAACTCTAATGTCTAATGTCACTAATGGTTCTTACTTCTAATTCTAAGAGTTCTTACTCAGTTCTTAGTTCTCTTAGGCTATCCTAAATAGAATGTAGTATAATATAGTCTACGTTTATATTTATATCTCATAAGTGTTTACGTCTGGTAAATCTGGATCTGGAGGCGCTGTGGCTGAGCAGTAAAAGTAAAGCACTTGACTTTCAAACCAAGGTCCGGGGTTTGAATCCTGGTGAAGACTGTGATTTTAATTTCTGGATCTTCGCGCGCCTCTGAGTCCACCCAGCTCTAATGGGTGCCTGACATTAGTTGGTGGAAAGTAAAAGTGGTTGGTTGTTGTGCTGGCCACATGACAGTCTCATTAACCATAGGCCACAGAAACAGATGACCTTTACATCATCTGCCCTATACTAGCCTATACTTTATAGTCCACAAGTTCTGAAAGGGGAACTTTACTTCTTTACTTAAATCTGGATCTAGAAAAGATTTGTAATTATATCTAGAGTCTGGATCTATTATATATTTTTAAAGATCTCTAGAAATATTTTAGATCTACATTATTATAGTCTATTATCTATATTGTCTAGAAGGTACATTAGATTTATCATTCATTACTGTCATTGGGATTAAGATAAAAATAATTGAACTATTACTCTTAAGTATATTATAAGTCATTAAGTGGCATAATTTTAAAGTCCAGGAGGTATTTATGATTTTCTTGTTTATACCTATCTAGATCTAGAATAGACTAATTTTTTAATAACTATTTCATATACTAGAGATTTACTAGTCTAGTTACCTAGTATTAGTGGGCTAGCGCTATTGGAGTTAATTAGAGCATGGAGTGGGTTGCCTGAGCCAGCCAGGAAAACCAATGCCTTGGCAGAATTTTCAAGTCATTGGTTAACAAGCATGATGCTTAGGATGTACCTGTAATCATCTTTTTTTTTTTTTTTTTTTTTTTTTTTTTTTTTTTTTTAAGTAACATCTGTATGGTTTATATAAGATAAGACAGACAGTGAAGGCCAATAAAATGGCCAGCTCCTCTACCACCAAAGCAAACGCCACCTGACCTGCAATATATGTGGACAGGAGTGTCTCTCCAAAATAGGGCTCCACAGCCATATTAAAAAGTGTTTGAGATGAACCATAGTCGTTCTACGACTGAAAGAGGCCAGTGATGGAAGACAGACTGTATAGAGCTAGATTTAAATCTATCTATATAGATAGTAATAAGGCTTACTATAAAGACTTTAAACCACAGATGTAGCATGTATGGAAAGTTATATTGTTTACTATACTGCAGGGGAACTGACTTGTTATTGGATTAGATCTAAGACACGTCTAAATTTAATGAAAATTAAATCCATTTTTTTTAATGGTTTGAATATATTATGATTATGGACAAGTATTCTGTAATATATATCTGTCCTGATCAGGATACTTCTGAGCTATTGGTCTGGGCAATAACACAATGAAATAGCACTTTTTAATTCCTTACGTTATTTAATTTGTAAAAAAATTGATGTCTGATTTGGTAGTTCCTTACTTTGGATAGATTGATAGTTCCGCTGAACAGACCATAAAAAAATGTATAAATACATCTATTTAAGTCCTTTATGTATATATTATACCTCAAACAGCTCTCGATGGCCTAAATTGTGCCGATGTGCCTCAAATCAAACAAACAATCAAACAGCTCTAGATCTAGAGACACTCCAGTAATTATCACCACCACCATTTGTTTTTCCCTTCTCTGCTTCGTTTTTTTTTTTTTTTTTAATCACCTTGCCACAATTGGTATTTTATTTTATACTGATTGACCCTCCCCCTTTGACTACCATACTTGGTGGGCTGAGCAACTTTAGGCTTGGTTAACTATTTCTCTCCATAATTATTTGTCCACGTTTTGAATGAATTCTTCATTTGCTCATTCATTACTATTTCACTACCCGTGTTATGATTGGGCTTCAATAGCTTTGTTGTTTGTTATCAGAAAATGTTGAATATTTGGTATAGAATTAAAAGGAAATGCATGCTCTTTTTATGTAATTCAAAGTCAAGTTTAAAAAATCAAACATTAATTTAATTTAATGAGGTCAAAATCAAAGATGGTATCATTGATTAGGACAGAAAGAGTTAACTCTATCATTGCCTGCTTTTCGCTCTCTTGACATTATGGCAGCATATATATAAATTTTGGTGAAGGAGCAAAGTGGAAACTGTTGCCACACTCTTAAATAAAAATGAAATAAAAAAATATAAACTATACTTCTATGCTTCCTAGTTAATTAGCATACAGCAGTATCTAAAAATAACAGATATTGTTTTCTTGGCATTTAAAATGAAAATAAAGTGAACCAAAAATTTAAAAATGCTGAGTGGCAATCTGTGTCATTTTGTACAAATACTAAAATAAAGATAATTATGGGTTGTCGGACTAAAATAAAGATAATTATGGGTTGTCAGACATAGGTATTATGTAATTGGCTTAAAAAATGCAATAAATTAATATAGTTTTTAAAACCATATCCCTAAAA